>NW_016825666.1:19878-24811 GCF_001698545.2 Rhinopithecus bieti | reverse complement strand
TGGCTGCTCCAGACTTCTTGGCTCCTGCAGGCCACCTGGATGTGTATGTGCAGATCACAGAAGTTATAATGGCTGAGTTTCGACTCAGAGTCCTGACATTCCTGTCTTTTTATTTATAAAATATAAAGTTATAAGAAAAATTCAAGAAAATATAACTTTTTACTGAGGGTTATTGGGGTAGGGTCAATGTTTCTCAGGACTGCTTCAAGTGTGACCAGGGACTGCGTGGACACCTTAAAGAAAATTCAAGGGTAGAGGGCAGCATAAGAATGGGAATGAGGTTAAAAGTAAGTATAAATGTAAAGAATAGGACTTCATCAAGGTGAAAGTATTGGAGTGTGCCCTGCCAGCAAAGATCATCTATCCACTCCAAGAGGGAGTCAAGAGTGGTGGTTTGGGGATATCTCACTCCAGGAGATATCAATTGTGATGGTTTGGAGAAAAAGTGTAAACCAGCAATGTAAACAAGAGTGGGGCATTTATGAGTAGATGAGAAAGGTGAATAGGAAAATAGCAGGAATGAAAAAGTTTGTGAGGTGCAGTGCAAAAGGAGGGGTGATTGCATAAGGCCCTGTTGTAAAAGTAGAGTAAGGAAGAAGAGACTTAATAAAAATGCACAACAGGATGGATGGGAAGGACAATCTGATTTATGAGGTGAAGGTCTTGAATTAGCCTATAGGACTTGTCTCATTTCTGGAAGGGTAGGATAGGGGAGTCGTAAGGAGAATTTGTAGGCTTTTAAAGGCCATGTTGTAGCAGGCAAGTGATAACAGGCGTCAGTTCTTTTAAAGCCTGCTGTGAGATGGGATATTGGCATTGAGTGGGGTAAGCGTGATTAGGTTATAATGGGATAGTAATGGGCATGTGATCAGTTGCCAGGGAGGGAGTAGAAATGTCCCATACCTGGGGGTTAAGGTGGGGGATACAAGAGGAGGACACAAAGGAGGCTTTGGGTTAGGAAGAAGGGCAGCAATGAGATGTAGCTGTAGTCCATGAATAGTCAGGGAAGCAGATAATTTGGTTAAAATGTCTCAACCTAATATGAGAACTGGGCATGTGGGGATAACTAAAAAGGAATGCATAAAAGAATGTTGTCCAAGTTGGCACCAAGGTTGGGGAGTTTTAAGAGGTTTAGAGGCCTAGCCATCAATACCCACAACAGTTATAGGGGCAAGGGAAACAGGCCCTTGAAAAGAAGGTAATGTGGAGTCGGTAGCCCTCATATCTATTAAAAAGGGGACTTACCCTCCAACGTGAGAGTTACCTGAAGCTCGGCGTCTGTGATGGTCCAGGGGGCTTCTGAGGCAATCGGGCAGTGTCAGTCTTCAGCCACTAAGCCAAGCTGATCTGGAAAGGAGTCAGTCAGAGAGCCTTGGGCCAGAGCTTTAGGGTCTATGGGAGTAGTTGCCCAGTGAGCTTGGCAGTCTGATTTCCAGTAGGTCCCTGCACAGATGGGATACAGCTTGGGAGGAATCCCGGGCTTTGAGCATTCCTTGGCCCAGTGGCCAGATTTCTGGCACTTGAAGCAAGATCCTGAGGGAGGAGGTCCTGTAGGAATGCCTGACCACTGCGGCTCAGGCATTTTGAAGTTCTTGTGTGCTGGAGATGCGGCTGGGTTTTGTCTCACAGCAGAGGCAAGTAATTGTAACTCAGAAATGCGTTGTCACTTGGCTGCTTAGTCTCTATTATTGTACAACTTGAAGGCAGGTTGATTAATTCCTGTTGTGGGGTTTGAGTGCTGGATTCCAACTTTTGAAGCTTTTTTCTAATGTCAGGAGCTGACTGGGTGAAAAAATGCATATTGAGAATAAGACAGCCTTCAGGCCCTTCAGTGTCTAAGGCTGTAAAGTGTCTCAGGGTTGCTGCCAAAAAAGCCATGAACTGGGTTGGATTTTCATCTTTACCTTGGGTAGTTTCTTTAATTTTGTCATAATTAACAGCTTTGTATGCTGCCTTTTTAAGCCCTTCAACTAGGCAGGAAATCATGTAATCTCATCTAGCTATATCTGGGGAACTTGCCTGATATTCCATCGGGGATCCTCTCAGGGAACTGCCCTGATACCTTCTTGAAGGACCTTTGTGAAGGTCCGGCTCATGACGCCGGCAGGTGGGCTAGAGAAAAAACTCTTTCTCATTCATCTGGGGAGAGGGTAGAACTTAGGATGACATTTAAGTCACTCTAGGTTAAATTGTAGGACTGAGTTAAATATTGGAATTCTTGTATATATTTGGTGGGGTCTGACGAGGAGGAGTCTAAGCATTGATTAATTTGAGAAACGTCTGATAGAGAAAATGGTACATGCACTCTGACAATGCCTTCAGCCCCAGTCACCTCTTGAAGAGGAAATTTTCGGGCAGGTGGGGAAGTATTTGCCACAGAATGAAATTGTAAACCAGACTGGGTATGGGGAGGGGAGGTGACAGAAGGGTTATAAGGTGGAGGAGCGGAGGCTGAGGAAGAATTGGGACTTGATTCAGCCTGTTGAGGAGTGGCCTGGGGAAGGGGAGAGAGGTCAGAGGGGTCTGCACAAAAGGAGGATTCAGAAGACTCAGTGGCATTTGGGGTTGGGACTGAAGGGACAGGCAGGAGGGAAAGAAGAAAGATTTGGGATGACTTGCATTGGGAACGGAGATTAGGGAAGGAAAAAAGTGTAAAACATGCCTGGACATAAGGCACCTCAGACCATTTGCCCATTTTATAACAAAAATTATCTAGATATTGTAGAATGGATAAATCAAAACTGCCTTTTTCTGGCCATTTAGAGCCATTATCAAGTTTGTATTGGGGCCAAGTGGTGTTGCAGAAGAAAATAAGATGCTAGGTTTTAGGTCAGGTGAGAGTTGAAGAGGTTTTAAGTTTTTAAGAATACAGGCTAAGGGGGAAGAAGGAGGAATGGAGGGCAGAAGGTTGCCCATAGTAAAAAGGTAAATTTAGAGAAAATAGGGGTAGAGACACGGAGAAAAAAGGGGGGGTAGCACTTGCCACTGAGGTGGAGGATCAAGGCAGGCATCTCTGCAGTGATCGAACACCTCTGGAATGCGGGTGAATAATCAGGCAGGCGTCTCCGCAGTGATTAGACACCAAGGGAAAACTATCTTCCTGAGTCCGTGACCAGCACCAGAGTTTTGGATCCATGGAAAAAACGCATTTCCGCTGCCTCTACCACAAAGGAAAAGGAAATGAAAGGAAGGGAGGGATTGAAGGGGGTGCCAAAATTGAAAGAAGAAAGAGGTTGAGAGATAGCGAGAGAGATTGGAGAAGAGAATAAAAAGAGGCTGCTTACCCGATTCAAAATTGGTGAGGTGTTTCTTGGGCTGGTGTGAGAACCCAAACTCATAGGTGGATTTTCTCATAGAGCAAAGAGCAGGAGGACAGGGGATTAATCTCCCCGATCCGAGTCATGGCACCAAATGTCAAGCACGTCCATGTGAAGAGACCAACAAACAGGCTTTGTGTGAGCAATAAAGCTATTTATTCACTTGGGTGCAAGTGAGCTGAGTCCTAAAAGAGAGTCAGCGAAGGGAGATGGGGAAGGCGTTGCTTTATAGGAGTTGGGTAGGTAATGGAAAATTACAGTAAAAGGTGATTACCTATTATTAGCAGGGAAGGGGGTCACAAGACACATGATAGGGAAATCATAAGACTCATTGTCCAGAAGACGAATGTCACAAAGTTGATTGATCAGCTAAGGTAGGGCAAGGACAAGTCACAATGGTAAAATGTTATAATTTTGGTTAATCAGTTAAGGCAGGAACTGGCCGTTTTACTTCTTTGTGGTGTTTTGGCTGCTCCAGACTTCTTGGCTCCTGGAGGCCACCTGGATGTGTATGTGCAGGTCACAGAAGTTATAATGGCTGAGGTTCAGCTCAGAGGCCTGACACCTGTACTTAAGTTAAAGAGTTTAGTTTCAGAGTTTTGATCATGTAATGTCTAATAAGGAAACTGGGAAGAAGCACAGTTAAACAGAAGTCATGGATTTTTCAGCTTCTATTGTTTCAGGTGCCACAGAAAATCAGCAGATCCGTGACACACCACAGGCAGCAAGGCAGTTTGTGTTAGGCAGGCAACCAGAGACAGACAACAAGACCCAGAGCCACAGACAGGAATAGGTAGAGAGCAAGGAGCTCACGAGAAGAGCCAGAGGCATTTTAGAAGCAAGTGTGAGCATGATGGGGAGAAACAGTACATCATGACAAAATAGGCAAATTGGAAGCCCTGCAGGGTCAACCAAATAGTCTATTTTTCAGAAACCTAAAAGGGGAGAGGGTGGGCAGAGGCTGGAGAGTGAGGGGATAGTGGCAGAGACTGAAAACCAAAAGCAGAACAGGAACAAATTAAAAACGGAGAATGCAGTTGCATTGCGTCAGAATCAAGTGGACTTTGGCAGCTAAGGCAGCTCGCTGCTCCAGCTTCAGCTGTTCTTCTTCCCCTGCTGCCACGTGAATCGGGCCCAGGGGCTTACAGTATTGGCCATGGAAACAGCTGGCTAAGTGCAGAGTTTTGAGAGGTCGAGGCGGGGCTGAAAACAGTTCCTGCAAAGAGAGTATGTTTTGCTTCTAAAGGAAATGAGAAATGTGTTAAATGAGGTATTTGAATATGAATGAGTTATTTGAGTATTTAAATACCGAAAAGAAAAATCACTCAATAGCAAACATGCCTAAGCATAAAAAGATTTAATAGAAATCAAGCACACACTTCAGCAAATGAGTTAATAAACCACATAGCTAAACATGCATGATATTTTTAATTTATGCCTCAGTCTAGAAGCTTCCCAATCATCTCCCACTCTTTGTAAAAGGCAGACAGCTGTTTAACAACCCTTCAGTGTTCAGGCGGCAAACAGGCTCTCAACTATTAATGGCAAAGCTGCCAGAAGCCAGACATACCTGGGAACAGATGAAAGGTTTTGTTTGTTCACCTTGAATGTTACAC
>NW_016825666.1:0-19776 GCF_001698545.2 Rhinopithecus bieti | reverse complement strand
TTAATAAACCACATAGCTAAACATGCATGATATTTTTAATTTATGCCTCAGTCTAGAAGCTTCCCAATCATCTCCCACTCTTTTTAAAAGGCAGACAGCTGTTTAACAACCCTTCAGTGTTCAGGCGGCAAACAGGCTCTCAACTATTAATGGCAAAGCTGCCAGAAGCCAGACATACCTGGGAACAGATGAAAGGTTTTGTTTGTTCACCTTGAATGTTACACTAGTTCCCACTCAGGACCTCTGAGCACATTACTGGAAATTTTTAAGACACAGTTACTGGTGTGAAGAGGTTTCTGAAAACATACAAAGCACACATTCAACAAGAAAGCCCACCTGAAAATCCTGCGAGGGCAAAACTGAATTGAAACATTACAGCATGCGTGTTCTTTTTCAAAGACCAATGAAAGTTCAAAGATTCAGAAAATTTCCTGAAAATTATAGAAACATTACGGCAAATAAGGTTTCACCTTGTATGCCAAATACAACTGATTCGTACTTGCCTCCTGAAGCTCTGCATACCTGATCAAATTAGTGATGTCTGCCATAGCCTAGAGAAGAAAGAGTGAAGATACCATTGTTTAAGTCTTTCCTGCTTTGTGTCTCAGGCCATTTGGGCATACTACTTTTTATCCTAGAGGTTGCAAACTGGCACCTCATGAGCTGCATTCACACTTAAGAGATGCCTTGTTTGGTCCTCACAGTATTTTTAAAAATCAATTACCAATATTTCAAAATGAAAAAAATAACATATTTAAAAGGCATTTGCCTTTATCTTAAAAGTGTAAATTTCTAGCAATTTTAGACTCATCTTTCCAAATAGTAATTGTCATTTGAAGCTGAGTGGTGGTTGCCTCCATTAGGTGGGGTATCTTCTCTTAAATTTGACTTCTTTCCCTCACCTGTAGGCCTCTGTAGGATTTGCATTAGTGAACCCCTGCTCTATTCCTCCTTGTTACTGTTACTTCCCGCTCCTCTACATTAATAAAGACATTGAGGTTCACTGTTTTTCAACATCAATTCTGTCATTAACCAGAATGACTTTGACTCCTTGGCCTCACAGTTGCTGGATATGCTCCACTTCAATAATGTCTCACCTCCACTTTGGCAACTCACTCTTCAGCAACAAAAATGTTCTACTTTCAAAATTGTAAATTCCACTATCCTAGTTTTATGTTTTTGTTTTGTTTCATCATATTAATACAGCTGTCTCTACCTTTATTGACAATAAATCTACTATTACTTCTCAACAAAGTGTTTAGTCTTTTTTCCTTTTCCGTACTTTCTGAATTTATCAGCCCCTTTCGGGGTCTACTTTGTTCTTATGGCTCATTATGCACTTCCTCCCTTGAAATGATTTTTATTTATTTTGTTCCTTTGTCCTTCCTTCACACCTGCTCACCAAACCTCATTCCTGGATCAATCCAATCATTCAGCTTCTCCAGGGTGATGGACACTGCTGGTTAAGAGTATGCTACAAATTCATCAACTCTAGTTTCACTGAGCCTGATGTCCTTAAATATCACCCTCTCCTATTCCTCCAGTGGTTACTTCAAAGAATTATCACTTTCTTCAAACAATACAATGTACCTTTTCTTGCCTTACTTTCAGGGGCAATGTTCCTTTCTAACCTATGAAAAACATCAAGGCCATGAGATGACAGAAGTTCCTCAGCTTGCTCCTACACCACTAACAAACTTACTTAAATTTCCATGCATTCTTGCTTAATCTTTTGGTGGGACAAATGTCCCTTCTCCAGCCAAGACTAAGTCTTCCCACCTAAGCACACTTGATATTGCCCAGCCCATCCTCCTGTCCCTGAGCCTTGAATTTGTTTCATCACCCATATCCCATCTCTCATATCTCCAATATTTTTCTGTGCTTGCTTGCTTTTTCCTCTCAAAATATGAACATGCTCAAGTCTCTTCCATAGAAAATCAATCTTCCCTCAACCTCAAGTACTGGCTACAATCTTATTTACTGCCACTCTCACTGACAAATTGCTTGAAGAGCAGTCTACACTCCCCCTGTCCACTTCCCTGCATTCCAGTGACTCCTCTGTCTACTGATTTGTAAAGTATATCATTACCTCTTTATTGAAACTTTTTGTAAGGTTATGACCTCCACATTTCTAAATTTAGCAATCATTGTTTACCTTTATCTTGCTTGATGGCTGTAACATTTGCCCAATGTTAAAAGTTTCCTATGACTCCAAACTCTCTTCCCTAGCCACCCTGATTTATATCCTATCCTTATGGCTGTCTTTTTTTGACACAAGTGTCTCAGCATGTTGCTCAGGCTGGTCTTGAATGCCTGGACTCAAGCAATCCTCCCACCTCAGCCTCCTATGCAGCTAGGATTACAAGCATGTGCCACAACACCTGGCTATGGCTGTGTCTTTAGCCACTTTTCAAAACATTGCTTTTAAGTCACTTTTCAAAACATTGCTTTTGCCTACCAACTAAATGTTATTATTACCCAGGACTCCAAACTCAACTCTATGCTATTCTCATATTATACATTCTCCCTTGTAATCCCATGCACTTACATAAAACTTCAACTACAGACAGTCCTTGACTTACAATGGTTCAACTTTACAATGGTGCCAAAGTGATACACATTCAGTAGAAACCATACTTTGAGTACCCATACAACCATTCTGTTTTTCACTTCCAGAACAATATTCAATACATTACATGAGATACTCAACACTTCATTAGAAAATAGGCTTTATGTTAGATGATTTTGCCCAACTGTAGGCTAATCTAAGTGTTCTGAGCACATTTCAGGTAGGCTAAGCTAAGCTATGATATTTGGTAGATTAGAAGTATTAAATGTATTTTTGACTTATATTTTCAACTTATGATGCATTGACTTAGACATAACCCCATCATAAGTCAGGGAGCATCTGCATTACCCCCAGGCCTCTCTCTCAAGCTTAAAACCCTCATATCCAAGTGTGTACAGGATGTGCCTATTTGGATAATCTAAAGACAATGTGAATTCCACACATCTCAGACTGAATTCACCCTCCCAATTCTATGATTTCCCTCTTCATTAATAACATGAACATCTACCCTGACTCAAGCCAGAGATTTATGAGATATTCTGAGGTCCATCTCCCTCTTCCTCAGCCAAGTCCTATAATTCCAGATCTTAAATGTAAGAAGTACAAAAAAGAAAAGATTGAAGACATTACCTTTTCAATAAAATAAACAAGATCACTTCATGAGATCATGTCACAGTTTGGCCCTGGGCAATCCATTCTCCCACAGAGATCCCACTTAAAATTTCTGAAGTGCAAATCTGACCATATCACTTCTCTTCAATGACTATCTATTGATTTCACAATAAAAGTAAAAGATAACTTTAGCATACAGGTCCTTAACAACACTGCCAGGTTCATTTCCTGCTTCTCCACTATTTGCCTTCTATATGCCCTACAAAATGAACTGCCTGCATTTTCCTGAATATGTCACACCATTTCATTCTGTACTTTTATTCATGCTGCTTCTTCTACCTGGAATTATTCCACATTTTTAATCTTTTTTCATTTCCTTAACTGCTTAGCTCTTAATCTTTAAGACTTAACTTAAACATGAACTCTTCCAGGAAGCTTTCCCTGACTCTCCTTTTTCAGTACCCCCAGTAATCTACATATATCTTTATCATAATGTTAATCACACTAACTTATGAATATTAATGTATTTGTATGACTCTTCTATCAGGGCAAAGTTCCAAAGGCCAAACTTGATTGATTGATATTTCTTTCTGTATTCCTAATGTCTAATACATTTTTAGTACATGGCAGATGCTTAATTAATATTTGATAAATCAAATAATGAAAAAACAAATTAATGAAAAGTGAATTAGAGAATAGGAAAGACAAAATTCAAGTTGCTGTAATTTCTTTTTCATGCTAACCTAACTCATGTTTTAATTAGAGGTTTTATTTCATGTATGTGCCTAGGGGAGGTAATTGAGGATTTATAAGAATTCATACTGCTAGTCACCTTTGTGCTACTTTATCATGAATAAGTTAGACTATAATTTGCATAATTGAAGTGCTACCTTAATAGATGCTGGTGAGTCCTTGTAGGACAACTAGACTCCATTGTGTCACCAAGGGTTTCTCTTTCATTTGTCACGTCTCTACCATCTTAAAAAGTATGTCTGTACAAACTGCCCCAGCCACGATGTCTCTGGGACTCTGTCTTCTACCACAGCTCTGCCTGCCTTGCCTCATCTTGCCCATACATGCTGCTGTTTACAACTGCTACTTTAGTAAAATCAGCCAACCGGGCTCCTTTAGCAAGGCGAGAAAAGTTTCCCAGAAGAGCAAAATAATTGTTAAATCACAAGCTTTGCACATTAAAACTGCTTCTAACTCACTCAAAGCTTCCTTTTGTGCTTGGAACAAATTTTAATAGTTGTGATTCTGCTCCTTTTGCTACACACTCCCACCATACCCCACCTCCAAAATCAACACCTTCTTGCCAATGAATAGCCTAATTCAGACTTCTCCTTTCCTTTTCAATGGATGGGTCTGGAGGTACACTCTACTGCCTTCCTGCCTATTCCAAGGCTGACATACCCTGCCCAATTATGCTTTATCTCTTACCACCTTCCCCATATGAGAATATGGTGTGTGTTTAGGGAGGGAAACTTGTCAGTATTATCCAGCCAGTAATGCTTGTATAAAAGGGGCCCTAGACCATCCATCTAAGCTATTCCTTGCAGCACAGGTGAGCCTCACAGGCCTACAGCAGGCACAAGCTATATGTTGCACACTGACAAAAATGTAGTCTAAAGGAAGGGGTGGAGGACAGGGTAACTAGAGGGTGGTTAACAGATACAAAAGTACAGCTAGATAGGACAAATACATTCTAGTGCTCTATAGCACTATGGGGTGACTATACTAAACAACAATGTATTGTAGACTTTCAAATATCTAGAAAAGTGGATTTTTAATACACTCAACACAAAGAAATGCCCTTCGGATGTTCTAGCTTATCATTTCTGCATTGTCTTGGATATGGCCGGTCTCCTTCCTTCACTTATTTATATGTTCCTAAATGTAACACAAGTGATGTTCAGAAGGTGTTGTTCTCTGTTTAAAAAAAAGTTGGCATCCTGATGCCAAAATAGTAATATCTACTATTTCCATACCTCACATGAACACTTTTGCCAGTATGTTTTAACACTAGTATGTTCCACCTGACTTCCCTTCACAATCTTTGGTTAGACCACATTGTGTTGATGTACTTTTACTCTGGATTATTTAATGCCTCACGGTTTCAAGAGTTGCATCTTAGCAAAAATTTCCTCTTAACATAACATTATTAATATAAATATACTTTGGTCTTTTTTTATATATAACAGGGTGTCACTCTATTGCCCTGGCTAGTCTTGAACTCCTGACCTTAAGCACTCCTCTTATCTTGACCTTCCAAAGTGCTAGGATTACAGGCATATGCCACCACACCTGGCCTATTTTGGTCTTTTAAACACATCAAATTAATTACTCTAGTGATCATGAAATTTTCTTTTTTGCATTTTCATATCTCTTTTCTTCCAAAATTTTAATCTTTTCTCAGATATTATTTATCCCTATGAGTCTTCAGAATTCTCAAATATCACCAGTTTCTTCACAAAGCCAATCAATTACACTGATGTTATAGGGGAAAATAAGTATTTGTAAATATTTTCTCAAATGTTCCTAAAAATCTTTAGATCTAGATAACTCCATGCAACCTATGAAAGCCTAATGCTTTTCATGTTAAATTTGGCTAAGCTACAACCAAATCACCAAGCTTGCTAATGAAATTTTCTGTGACTGGATCAAGTAAGAGAGTTTAAATCTTAATACAAAGGAAATTATCATAATTAGTTCCTTTTTTAACAATTTGATGTGATAAGTTTAAATCTAAACAGAAAAAAATAAAATGAGTTCTGAAACTCTCCCATTTTCTGTTTCTTCATCTAATAAAAATCACATCTCCTCTTCAGGCATAAATAACTGACATAGCTTCCTAAGTCAGTCATCTGGCCCCCAGGTCTACCTCAGCAGAGGTATGTGCTTTTCACAGTTCCAGTTTCTGGAACTGTGTCTGTGCATTGGCTGAACTGTGTCAGCAGAGGAAAGGTATAGGATAGGGATACTCCTAAGCTGTTCTACATCAACCAAGACCACTGGATGTTGCTCAGGACTTCATCAGTACCTTATTGCCTTTCTGAGTGGCAAATTAAAATGAATAGAAGGACATCCCCACAGCCATGGTCTCCATTCTATCTCCTGCTGCTGAGAGATTATTATTGCCTTTATCTGGCATGTTTGGCATGCGGACTGAGATTCGACAAGCTATTTCCTGAGTGCTGATGACCAACTTCAGTTGAGTGTGTCAAATATTTTATGAGTTATCTGTTGTCTATTTATTTCAAGAATCACTAAGAAAATAAAATACTCTCCCTCTCATTTCTTTTATGATAATAAGATGCTTGACTGGGTGAGCAAATTTAAATTATTTAAAAACAATGAAAGAGTAATTTAGCCACTCTTAATAAATGTTGGCTTCCAAGACTCAGTCACATCATACAGAATCAATCTGGAGTAGGATACATTTGAATGGATCCAAAGAAAATGGTGCATAATTTAACCCTGAGTTCATTTCTGTGGTGCTAAAAACCAAGAATTGCATAAAGCATTAATCAAGAGAGATATTTCTCTCTAGACAATTATTAATACAAGCACTTCTAGAGAAGCACTAAGAACACGTGCCACCTTCCTAATATCCTGGGAAAGAGGCTAGAACCCCTTCTGAGAAGGGTGGAGCCAGAGCAAAGAAAAATGGGGCTGGGCCCTGAACTCAGCCACCAAATGTAGGGGCAGGATATAATGCTCCCAGAAAAATAAAAAGAAAATGAAATAGTCATCTTAGGGGCTATGAGTCTGGAATAAATTCTACTCTGTCCCCAACACTCCACCTCCATGCACATCCAGGTTAAATTGAACAGTTGGAAATCAAGTCCAATCTGAAGAATAAATGATGTCATTAACTGTGCCCTATAGAAATATAGAAAGGGGCACTAATGACTGGTAATCTTGCATATCTTGGGGGAGACTTAGGGATCCACACCTGTTACAGGCATTCCCAGATGATCCAGATGCAGGTCCAAAGGCCATGTTTTAAGTAGCATTACCCCAGAGTATAATAAAACCATCATAATAATAGAACCCAAGAGCTGGAAGGCCCCAAGAAACTATGTCACTTCCAGCAGCCAAAGCCATACAAAAAATGATAAGGGCCACCGTGAGGAAGTAGTGAACTACTTACTTATCACTGAAGGTAGGTCAGCAAAAACTCAGTAATTACTTATCAGGAATATTATAGCAGAATTCCATATAGCACATAGAGAGATTAAACTAGATGATCTTTAAGAAAATTTCAAGTCCAAGATTATATTATCTCTGTATCTGGAAATGAACAGAAACCTCATTTGTGACAAATGTTTTATCTCGAAGGAATTTTTAATAACTGTTTATCTTTACAGAAAGATAATCCCAATATCAAGAATATTTATCCCTGTTTATTACATCAAAGCTATCCTAGAATATTTAGTCTTACTAAGAGAACCAGAAATTAAAATAATATGGTTCTCTCTCTTCAAAAGTCACATTTGAATACTGCTCTCTTTAGGTATGGTACTTTAATTGTTGAAAACAATTAAAATAGCTGTAGTTGCTTGTCTCTATGTATAATCCAGTATCATTATAAAATTTAAATGGAAATAAGAATATAAAAAAAGAAAATCACCAGAAGTTTTACATGAAATACCAGTGTTATTATTATACTAATGATTTAAATGAATTTTAGATATATGTATATATACAATTTTATGCAAATCAAACTATGTTATACATCGCATCTTTGCTTGGGACAACTTTCCTTTTTTTTATGTTTTTAGAGGTGGATTGGTGAAAATATACCCTGTTTTCTCCATTCCTAACCACTACCACCAAAACAAGGAAAAATAGTGAACTACTGGTCATTCTTTCATAAATTTCTCCTGGTTCACGTTATCATAGGCAAATGAGCATACACATATATATATTTGTGTTTACAAAATGTGTTATAAATGTTATCATTTTATAATCTATTCTCTATTTTTAAAACTCTCATGACTTCCTCTTGGAAATATGTCTAAGTAAACTGCCATAAATTTAGATTGCTGTTTTTATAACAGCTTTATATCTCATATGTATGAATGTGCCATACGTTTTTCAATATTTCTCCTGTTAAAGGGATTTAAGGATGTTTCCAATATTTTGTCATTACAAACTATAAAATAATTCGCATACTTTTTAATCTACTATTTGTTACTCAAATTTTTTTCTACTTGATGCATTTTCAGAAGTATGTTTAACAAGTTAAATTATGTTATTTTAACCAAATTGTTATACTAGAGAGTNGTCATTACAAACTATAAAATAATTCGCATACTTTTAATCTACTATTTGTTACTCAAATTTTTTTCTACTTGATGCATTTTCAGAAGTATGTTTAACAAGTTAAATTATGTTATTTTAACCAAATTGTTATACTAGAGAGTTTAGAAAATAGTATTTCCACCAGCAATGTATAAATCCACGTCTATCTCTGACAGCAGTAAAAGTTAACTTAATTTTATTATTTTCTAAAGTGTAAGATTAGAAGTATTATTTTACTTCATTTTGCATTTCCTGGACAACTAAAGTAGCTTAGCATCTTTGCATTGATTTGTTGACCATTTTGATTTCCTATTTCATTATTTGCTTATTCATATCCTTTTTTCTTTTATTTATTGTACTTTCTTGTTATCATTTTAAAATGTATAGCAAATTAGAGCTATTAATAATTTTTTCATAAACATTGCAACATTTTCCTATTTAATATAAGCCCTCTAATTTTGATCTAACTGTAGATTAATTTTAATCTAACTTTAGGTTTAGATTACTTCCCAGTTTTAACTTTTTTTAAAAGTTCTCTATGTAACACATAGAAAGAGGTGATGAAATATTACACATGCAACTTCAATTGCTTAAATAACTTTGTTTTCCCTGAATTGTTCAGCACTCTTAGTTACTGAATCTTGAGCACCACATGAAGCCAATAGCCTCATAGTCAACAAAAAATATTTTCAACCTTGAACATATTTTCCCTTGTTCCTTTCCACTGTGGCTGTATATTACATTTATCTTTTTTTTACATGCCCTCATGCAAACACACACTCTCTCATTCTAAAGATCACAATTTGTTTCCAGCCTTCAACTCCCCAAAACAAGAAACAGCCCAAATGCCACTCAACAATACAATGGATAAATTTGTTGTAATATATTTAAACAACGGAATGCTATGTACGAGTAAAATGAGCAAACTGTAGCTACACATAAAACATGGATGAAACTGATAGCCCAATAATGACTGAGACAATCCAGACACAAAAGATGTATAGAATGTAAGATTCAACTCATTGAACATTTAAATCTGAGCAAAATAAAGTGAAAAGAAAGAAAATGAGAAAGAAAAAAATCTCATTCCCAGAAGTAGAAATATAATATTAAGATATGTTCCAACTTATCAGATCATGGATGTGATGTTAAAAAAGAAAAAACATGATTTAATGTGAACTAAAGTAATACCAAATGTTCTGAGAAACAAAATCCCGTGCTGAGAGTCTGGAAAGAGGCCAGAGGGAAGAAATTACTATGTGACTCAGTGTAAGGCAAAGGAAGTTGTAAGAAGTTAGAGAAAATGAAGAGAGTCAAAGATAGACTTCTATCAGCACCAGCTAATATAACTAGAGAGAGCAAGAGAAGAAAAGCTACTATGGAATATTTATGACCTACATGTGACAGTTTTTAAGTTCTTGATACCTGTCCTCCCCAGCATTTATCATGAAAAGGAAGTTAGAAAACAGGATGGCAATGATATACAGAACGAGTAGAGATGGAAGGAGGTGGGAATAACACTGGCCCACAGTGGGAATCACTAATGAAGATAATCCATATACAATATTTGTTAGGAGACAGACTGCAGCACAACACTCAAAATTAATCATTCAGTAAATTATGTATGCATAAAAATAGATGTAACTTAGCACAAGATTCCTGGGTGCCATGACTGTTGCCATAGTGGTTAATCTCTACCTATTGCCTACAGTGGTGGAATAAAGGAAAGTGGTTGAAAACTAGCATTTACAGAACACTACCTGTATTCTGGGGCTTCTACTTTGACAGGCAATTTAATCCACCCAACAGCCCAATGAAATAAAGTAGTATCCTTATCACATTTTTAACTATGAGAAAACTCTCAGAGACACAAAATTAGTAAGTAGCAGAGACATAATCTGAACCCACAATGCTTATTCTAAAACCAACGTTCCTTCCACCATATTATGTGGTGCCTCTCACATTTAATGTGCACATTAATATCATTTGAGTTTTTGAAAATTATCATTACCCAAGCCCCACTCCCAGAGATTCTGATTCAACTATCTAGTTTCAGGGGGATGGAAAAAATGAGATAGACATAAATATATGTTTAATAATATATAGTGAAAATTTATGAAACAATTGCATAGTTGTATGAATCTGTGGTCCACTTCTTTTTCTTGCTACATAGTATTTTAATTGTGTAAATAGACCCCAATATATTTAAACATTCACCAGTTGTTGCAGAGTTGGGTGGTTTTCACTTAGAAACAAATATGAATATAACTCTCAATAAAATTCATATACATAGTCTTTTGACGGACAGAAGTTTTCATTTCTTGGCTTTAAATAATGCATTATCAAGGAGGGCAATGAAGCCCTCAGGGGTATAAAAATTGGTACTTGAGAAATAAAAAAAAACTTAGATGTCACAATGATTCATGTTCCTCCAAAAGGCTACAATACATAAACAGCATAAAGAGGTATATAGTACAGTATAATTGAAGTATTTAAATTTCATGAGGGTCAGACATAATAAGGAAAACATGTATAGAAAGGATCTGGATGCTGGGGTTGGGAAGTAAGGTGATACTAAAAAAGAAACAATGCTGAAAAATACTGTTTTATAACTAGGAGTAAAATTGCAGTTTTTATATATGTTCATCTTTAACATGTACTGCAAAAAAATCTTCCAGAATGCTTATGTTTTAAATGAACCAGAGATGATTCTAATGTATATCAAGAATGAGGACTACTGCACTCTACCATGCTGTTCACAATAAGCAGAACAAGTAGTATCACCAGTTTGTGGGTTGACAAGGTCCTGTCTTCCTGCCTCCCATATTTCTTGCTCAGCACCATAACCTCTAACCAGCAGTCTCTTCTCCAGGCTTTGGAATTAATTCTGCCAAGAGAATATAAAGAGCTCTAGGTGATTTCATCAAGAAATCAATATCAGGTCATCCTAAACACAAATTTTAACTCTGACTCTGTGCCCCAGTTTTAACAGCAGCTCCAAGTTTTCTATAGTTTTCTCTATTCATCTTTGGTACACATATTGCTGAATCCAAGTTTTTCATGTCAACAACCTGCCTTTACTATACTTTGTTTTCTATCACTGCCTGTAATGAATACCACACTCATAGAAGCTTAGCTAAGGAAAGAACAAAATAAAACATCCTCCAAAATGTGCATATTTTAAGGATAAACATAACAAGTAATAATATTTTTTCTTTTTTTGTATTTTTAATTTTTGTGTATACATAGTAGTTGTATATTATTTATGGGATAGATGCATGAGGATTTTTGATACGGGCATGCAAAGTGAAAATATAGCATATCATGCAAAAATGTAGGTGTATTATCCCCTCAAACTTTCTATCTTTTGAGTTACAAACAATTTAATTACACTCAGTTCTTTTAAGATGCCCACAATTAAATTTTATTGACAACAGTCACCCTGTTGCCCTACACAAAAACTTAGAAAATGTAGAAGAAATGGATATATTCCTGCATACATACAACCTCCCAAGACTGAACCAGAAAAATTGAATGCCTGAACAGAACAATAACAAGCCTTATAAAATTAGGCAGTATAAATAGCCTACCAAACCAACCAAAACATAAAAACAAGGACCAACAGATTCACAGCTGAATTATACCACATGGTACAAGGAAGATCTTGTACCTTTCCTAACTGAAACTATTTCCAAAGAAATGAGGATTGAGGGACTCCTCCAAATTCATTCTGTGAGCCAGCATCGTCCAGATTTACCAAAAACCTGGAAGGAGGAGAAAAACAATTAAAGAAAACTTTCAGGCCAATTATCCTGATGTAACATCAATTGAAAAGTCTCAACAAATACTGGCCAAACCAAATCCAGCCAACACATCCAAAAGCTCTATCCACCAAGATAAAGGGTAGGCTTCATCCCCAGGATGCCAAGTTTGGTCCAATATACACAACATTAATAAATGTGATTCATTCACAAACAAAACTAAATACAAAACCACATGATTATCTCAATAGATGCAGAAAAGGGTTCAATAAAATTCAACATCCCTTCATGTTAAAACTCTCAATAAACTAGGTGTTGAAGGAATACACCTCAAGATAACAAAAGCCATCTGTGTCAAACCCACAGCCAACATCATAATGAATGGGCAAAAGCTGGAAGAATTCTCCTTAAAAACTTGCACAATATAAGGATGCCTTCTCTCACCACTCCTATTCAACATAGTATTGGAAGTCCTGGCCAGGGTAATCAGGCAAGAGAGAGAAAGAAAGGCACTCAAATAGACATTCAAATAGGAAGAGAGGATGTCAAACTATTCCTGTTGGCAAATGACATCATTCTATATCTAGAAAGACCCATCATCTCAGCCCAAAAGCTTAAGCTGATAAGCAACTTCAGCAATGTCTCAGGATACAAAATCAATATGTAAAACTCACTAGCATTCCTATACACCAACAACAGTCAAGTCAAGGCCAAATCACAAAACAACACCCATTCACAATTGCCACAAAAAGAATATAATACCTAGGAATACAGCTAAATAGCAAGGTGAGAGATCTTTACAAAGAGAACTACAAATCACTACTCAAAGAAATCAGAGATGACACAAACAAATGGAAAAACATTCCATGCTCATGGATAGGACAAATCAATATTGTGAAAATGTCCATAGTGTCCAGAGTAATTTACAGATTCAGTGCTACTCCCATTGTACAATTGCTGACATTCTTCACAGAACTAGAAAATAAAAACTATTTTAAAATTCATGTGGAACCCAAAAAGAGCTATTTTAAAATCATATGGAACCGAAAACAGCTTGAATAGCCAAGACAATCCTAAGCAAAAAGAACAAAGTTCTACCCGACTTCAAACTATTCTACAAAAAATAACAAATGCTGAAGAGGTTGTAAAGAAAAAGGAATGCTAATACACTGTTGGTGGCAGGGTAAATTAGTTCAACTATTGTGGAAGACAGTGTTGCAATTCATCAAAGACCTAAAGTCAGAAATACTATTCAACCCAGCAATCTCACTACTGGGTATATAGCCAAACGAATTTAAATCATTCTGCTATAAAGATACATACATATGTATTCACAATAGCAAAGACATGGAGTAAACCTAATTGCCCATCAATAATAGACCAGATAAAGAAAATGTGATACATATACACCATGGAATACTATGCAGCCATGAAATATGAGATTATATCCTTTGCAGGGACATGGATGGAGCTGGAGGCTATTATCATTAGCAAACTAACACAGAAACAGAAAACCAAATACCGCATGTTCTCACTTATAAGTGGGAACTAAATGATGAGAATACATGAACACATAAAGGGGAACAACACACACACTGGGGCCTATGAGAGGGTGGAGAATGAGAAGGGGGAGAAGATCAGGAAAAAATAACTAATGGGTAATAGGCTTAATACCTGGGTGATGAAATAATCTGCACAACAAAACCCCATGACTCACGTTTACCTATGTAACAAACTTGCACGTGTACCCCTGAACTTAAAATAAAAGTTAAAAAAAAAAAAAGAATGTTGAATGTTGACCCCAATGTCTTCTGGCTTGAAGGATTTCCACTGAGAGGTCTGCTGTTAGTCTGATAGCCGTCCCTCTGTAGGTGACCTGGCCTTTTTGTCTAGCTGCATTTAATATTTTATCTTTCATTTTGACCTTGGAGAATCTGATGATTACTGTTTTGGGGATAATATTTCTGTGAAGTATTTTGTGTGGGTTCTCTGCATTTCCTGAATGTAAATTTTGGCCTCTCTAGCTAGGTTGGGGAAGTTCTCATGGATGATATCCTGAAACATTTTTTCCAAGTTGCTTACACTCTCCCCATCTCTTTCAGAGACACCAAGGAGTTGTAGATTTGATCTCTTTACATAATCACATATTTCTCTGAGGTTTTGTTTATTCCATTTTGTTCTTTTTTCTTTACTCTTGTCTGACCATCTTATTTCAGAAAGCCAGTCTTCAAGGTCTCAGATTCTTCTGCTTGGTCTATTCAGTTATTCATACTTGTGATTGCATTATAAAATTCTTGTAGTGTGTTTTTCAGCTCTATCAGGTTGGTTACATTCTTTTCTATAATGGCTATTTTGTCTGTCAGCTCCTGCATCATTTATTGTGATTCTTAGCTTCCTTGGGTTGAGTTTCAACATACTTCTGCATCTCAATGATCTTTATTCCTTTCCATATTCTGAATTCTATTTCTGTCATTTTAGTCACCTCAGCCAGGTTTAGAACCCTTGCTAGAGAGGTAGTGTAGTCATTTGGAGGAAAGAAGGCACTCTGGCCTTTTGAGTCATCAGGTTTCTGGCACTGGTTTTTTGTCATCTTTGTGGATGTATGCTATTTCAATCTTTGAAGTTCCTTACCTTTGGGCATTTTTTTTTAAATTTTATTCTATTTGATGACTTTGAGGGTTTGGTTGTGGTATAAAGTGGATTCAGTCAACTGGCTTCGTTTCTCAGGGGGGTCAATGCTCAGCTCTCAATTTCTGGACTGACTGCTGTAACTCTGAGGGGCTTGTATTGGGCTCCAACTTCATTCTCTGTCTCCTCAAGGTTAAGAATCCACTCCATTTGGAGGACCAAGGTGCTTCCGAACCACTACACTTCAGTGAGTAGTGTCAGGAAAAATATTTTGTAGTGAGATGACAACAGTATCTGTCTTCGTTCACTCACGCCAGCAGCAGCAACAACACAGCAGGTTCCACGTTACTCAGTTGCCACAGGGTGCTATCAGGTGCCTGCCTGCCTGCCTCCATGAAGGCATTCACCACAGTGGTAGAGGTAAGCCAGTTCAAGAGGGCAGGGATAAGGGGTCTACTGGAGACTGTGCTTGTGGTCACACTGGAGGTGGTGCTGACAAAGGGGGCAGGGAACTAGTGGGTGCAGGTCTTTGTGCATTCTCTGTGTGCTGCAGGCAGGGGTAGTCGCTCAGGGTGGGTAAGGGTCCGCTGTTTTCTGTTCCTAGTTTCACTCCTGCAGCAGTGTTGGTGCAAGAGTGGGGTGCTGTCAGATGTGGGACTGGTTGGCTCTGTTCTCACCAAACTCTGCCTGCAATGGTAGTTGGCAGGGGGAGGCAGAATAAACTGCACACCTGACACAGCAGTGGCAAAGTAATGTGGGGGGTTGCCATGGGCCCTGGGGGAAGCTCTAGTGTGGGAAGGGAAGGAGTGGGCTGGCGTGTGACTCTGAGGGCCACCCTACTGGAGCCCTCCACCAGCCAAGCATGATTCACCAGTCCAGAAGCCATGATACGGGCTCCCAGGGCACTTGAGACTGCCCTGCAAGCAGGTGCTGCCAGGCTTGGGCACTGGGAGAGGCCAGTAGACCAAGGTTTGCTCATGTAAAATCAGCCCCTTCTGATGAGCAAGACAACCCTGCAGAGTTCAGGCCCAAAAGGTTCCCTAGGGCTAAATCTCCTATGGCAGCAAGTCAAGTCTAAGAGAATGGCCATCCCTGGCAATGCTCCACTACAGATACTCCTGCACCAAACCATTTGGGTTCCACATCAGCTGGCTTTCTACCCCTACCACTTCCCTAAGCAGCTCTTCTTGCAAACTCAAGTGTCCATGGTGGTAAAAGGGTTTCCCTCAGCCGGGGTTCCAGAGGCCAGTGGCGAGAGCGAGTTGTCCCTTGTCAGTTCAACTCACCCATTCCCCTATAGTCATTGAGGGCCAGGAATGAGTCCTGGTGCACAGTAGCCCTGTGCAGGGTTCCCAGATTTCTCCCTCTTCAGCCCACCTTCCGCATCTTCCCTTTGTCCACTCTAGGTGCCTTCCTTCTAAAGATATGTTAGAAATGCACCAGTCATCTCTGTCCTTCATAGCAACTGTTCCACCTGGTTATGTCTAGTTTGCCATCTTGCTTGATCCTCTTTATCCTTTTGAATAAACTTTCTACCCCTAGCTTTTTCTCTACCTCCTCTTTGAAACCAATAACTTTTAGACTTGACCTTTTGAGGCTGTTTTCTACATTCTGTAGGTGTGCTTTATTGCTTTTCATTCCTTTTTCTTTTGTTTCCTCTGACCGTGTATTTCCAAATAGCATGTCTTCAAGCTCACTAATTCTTTCTTCTGCTTGATTAATTCTGCAATTAAAGGGCTCATGCATGGGGCGCAGTGGTGCATGCCTGTAGTCTCAGCTACTTGGGAGGCTGAGGCAGAAGGATTGCTTGAGACCAAGAGTTCTAGGCTATAGTGTGCTATGCTGATCAGGTGTACGTGCTAAGCTCGCCATCAGTATGGTGACCTCCCAGGAGTGGGGGGCCACCAGGTTGCCTAATGATGGGTGAACTGGTCCAGGTCAGAAATGGAGCAAGTCAAAACTACCATGCTGATCAGTAGTGGAATCATGCCTGTAAATAGCCACTGCACTCCTGCCTGGGCAAATGTAGCGAGACCCCACCTCTAAAAAATAAAGGACTCTGATGCATTCTTCAATATGCCAATTACATTTTTCACCTCCAGAACTTTCACTTGATTCTAACTTTTTCAATCTCTTTGTTAAATTATTCTGATAGGATTCCGAATTCTGTGTTATCTTGAATTTCTTTGAGTTTGTTGAACACAGTTATTTGGAGTTCTCTGTCTGAACGTTCCCATATCTCTGTTTCTCCAGGATTGGTCCCTGGTGCATTATTTAGTCCATTTGATGAGGTCATGTTTTCCTGGATGGTATTGATGCTAGTTGACATTCTTTGGTGTCTGAGTATGGGAGAATTATTTATTTATTTCAGTATTCACTGTCTGGGCTTATTTGTACCTGTCCTTCCTAGCAAGACTTTCCAGACATTTGAAAGGACCTGAGTGTTGTGATCTAAGTTCTACCTTCTTTAGGGAGTACCCCAAGCTCAGTAACACTGTGGTTCTTGCAGATTCGTGGAGGTACCAACTTGATGGTCATGGACCAAATCAAGGAGAATTATCTGGATTACCAGGCAGTGACTCTTGTTTTCTCTCTTTCCTTTCTCCCAAACAAACAGAATTTCTCTCTCTGTTCTGAGCCACCTAAAGCTGGAGGCAGTGTTATACAAGCACCTCCATAGCCACCACCACTATGACTATGCTGGGTCAGACCTGAAGTCAGCACAGCGCTGGGTCTTGCACAAGGCCTGCTGTAACCACTCCCTGGCTACTGCCTATATTTTCTCAAGGCCCTGGGTCTCCACAATCAGCAGGTGGTAAAGCCAGTCAGGCCTGTGTCCTTCCCTTTGGGGAAGAGATATCCACCAGACCCTAGGTGGGTCCAGAGGTGCTGTTCATGAGTCAGAAACTAGAGTCAAAACCTTAAAAGTCTAATTGGTGTTCTATTAAATGTATTATATTGCAGCTGAGCTGACACTTAAACCACAAGATGCAGCCTTTTCCACACTTCCCTTCCCTTTCCAGTGACAGACGGTCCTCAACCATAGCCATCACCAGCCCAGGTCACATGGAGTACTGCCAGACAACCAGCCAATGTTCCCTTAAGCCCCAAGGGCTTTCAAGTCAGCATGTGGTGAATGCTGCCTGTCCTGGGACTCACCTTTCAGGTCAGTAGGATCCCTTCTGGCCCAGATCATGTCCAGAAATGCCATCGAAGAATCATGTCCTGGAATAAGGGACCCCCAAGAACTAACCGTACTCTGCCCAACTTTGGCCATGCTAGTACCTAAGCTGCAAGACAAGGTCCCCTTTACTTTTCCCTCTGCTTTTCTCAAGAAAAATGAGTTTTGCTCCATAGCCACCTCAGCTGGTAATGTGTTGAGTCTCACCTCAAGCCAGTAAGTCTCAGAGGGTCACCAGGGCCCACAATGTAGTACCCAAATATAGTTGCTGGTTTTTCAGGGTCCAAGGACTCTTTAGTTAGCAGGTGATGAATGCTGCCAGGACTGGGTCCTTTTCTTCAAGGCAGTAGGCTCCCTTCTGGTTCAGATGTGCCTAGAAATGTCATCTGGAAGCTGTGGCCTAGAGTGGGAGCCTCATAACTTTGTCCAGTGCCCTATTCTACTGTGGCTAAGCTGGTATCCAAGATGCAAGACAGAGTCTTCCCCCACTCTTCCCTCTCTTTTAGTCATGTGGAAGAAAGAGGTCTCTTTTGGAGCTATGAAGCTGTGTGGTCTGGAGTTAGAGGAGCTGTGATGCCAGCACTTCCTTGGCTGCCCCAGCTGGTGTCCCAGTGTGTCAAATGCCCTATCGAGTTCGCTGTCTCTGAGCCCAATTTAGCACTAGGTCTCACCTAAGAGTTGCAGTTTTTATAGCCTAGACTGCCTTTCAAATCTACTTGAGGACACAGAGCACTGTAGCCCTCTATGGTTAGGTTTGCAGGCACTCAAGTTAAGACCACTGGGATATGTGAGTCCCCTCTGGCTATGACTGGTTTAAATACTCCCTCCATTAACAGATTTCAGCTGAGTTTGGCTTGGTTTTCCTTTCTGCTCTAACAGGACAGCACCAAATTCAATGCCACACAATTGCTGTGTTTTCTCTCCCCCAGAACTCAGAGATGTTTTATATACCACGCCGCTGCTGCTGGGGGTGGGGGGTGGGGAAGGGTAGCCTCAGAGATTCAGGACTGTTTTTTCTATCTCTTCAGTGCATCTTTTAGTGATATAGAGTTAAAACCAGGTACTATGAGTGCTCACCTGATATTTGGGTTTTATGCAGGTGTTTTTACTGTGTAGATGGTTGTTAATTTGGTGTCCTTGCTGGTGGTGGGGTAGTATAATTGGCAGAGCCTTCTATTCTACCATCTTGCTCCACCTCCTGAGAACTCAAATATATTTTTAAGATGATATGTTGACGTAATTATTTTGGCTGAGACACAGAGAAGCTAGTCAACGTAGTCAAAGAGTTTTGTCTTATTTTTTAACCTGCTTACCTCCCTATGAGCCAATACCATGTCCACTCATATACCAGTCCACCCTTTTGTACCCTCCCTCTGTACTTTCTGCCTTCCAAGCTGGGCTTATTTTTATCACTGGAAGCTGAGTCTGTCCTCTAGTATGGCCCCATTACAGATATCTCACCTAACTGCAGTTAAACTTTTATGGGCCCCAAGGTGTCTTATCAGTAAAAAGAGCAAAGGCTCCTTGTACCTTCCTGAGAGCAGTTTTATTGCATGAAGTGATATACCCAAACTGAATTATAATTTATATTTTTATTTGAAAGTTATGAATGTTTCTTTTGGCTTTCTGATGCTCTTTATTTTCTACACATGGCTACATTTAGATGATCAAATTATACACTCAATTAGGGATAAAATCATTTTACAATTATAAAATCC
>NW_016825664.1:0-673 GCF_001698545.2 Rhinopithecus bieti | reverse complement strand
ATCCGGTTTCATCCGGTTTGATCCGGTTTGATCCGGTTCCATCCGGCTTCATCCGGTTTGATCCGGTTTCATCCAGTTTGATCCGGTTTGATCCGGTTCCATCCGGCTTCATCCGATCCGGTTCCATCTGGCTTCATCCGGTGTGATCCGGTATGATCCGGTTTGATCTGGTTTGATCCGGTTTCATCCGGTTCCATCCGGCTTCATCCGGTTTGATCCGGTTTCATCCGGTTTGATCCGGTTTGATCCGGTTCCATCCGGCTTCATCCGGTTTGATCTGGTTCGATCCGGATCGATCCGGTTTGGACTGGTTCGATCCGGTTTGATCTGGTTTGATCCGGTTTGGACTGGTTTGATCTGGTTTGATCTGGTTTGATCCGGTTCGATCCGGTTTGATGCGGTTCGATCTGGTTTGATCCGGTTTGATGCGGTTTGATCTGGTTCCATCCGGCTTCATCCGGTTTGATCCGGTTTGGACTGGCTTGATCCGGTTGGATCCGGTTTGATCCGGTTTGATCCGGTTTGATCCGGTTTGATCCGGTCCCATCCGGTTAGATCCAGTTGGTCCCATCCGGTCCTATCTGGTTTGATCCGGTTTGATCCGGTTTGATCCGGTTTGATCCGGTCCCATCCAGTTAGATCCAGTTTGATCCGGTTTGATCCGGTTCGATCC
>NW_016825663.1:0-1113 GCF_001698545.2 Rhinopithecus bieti | reverse complement strand
AAAAGGTATTAAAATTTCCATTCCATTTGGAATATGAATTCCAGTGTCATATTGCATTATAATGTGAAATTGGGAAACTTACTTAGAACCAAAAACGTTCTCTAATATTCATTTATTCTTTTAAAAATAGTTTAAGGCCAGGCGCGGTGGCTCAAGCCTGTAATCCCAGCACTTTGGGAGGCCGAGACGGGCGGATCACGAGGTCGGGAGATCGAGACCATCCTGGCTAACACGGTGAAACCCCGTCTCTACTAAAAAAAATACAAAAAACTAGCCGGGCGAGGTGGTGGGCGCCTGTAGTCCCAGCTACTCGGGAGGCTGAGGCAGGAGAATGACGTAAACCCAGGAGGCGGAGCTTGCAGTGAGCTGAGATCCGGCCACTGCGCTCCAGCCTGGGCGACAGAGCGAGACTCCGTCTCAAAAAAAAAAAAAGTTTAAAACTAGGATTAAGATCTTCTGAATGTAATAAGTAACACCTATGCATGATTGTTTTAACTTTAGAAACAGTCCTTTTAAAACCAAATCTTTCAACTTTTACTATTTTCATTTAATACTGTTTGAAACTTTTGGCCAGTGTACTTTTTTTTTCTGTTTTTTGTTTGTTTGTTTTTTGAGACAGGGTCTCAATCTGTTGCCCAGGCTAGAGTGCAGTGGCACCATCTCAACCCACTGCAGCCTCAACTCCCTGGGCTCCAAGGAGTTTCCCACCTCTGCCTCCTGATTAGCTGGGACCACAGGCATACACCACCACACTCAGCTAGTTTGTATTTTTAGTGGAGACAGGGTTTCGCCATGTTGCCCAGGCTGGTCTTGAACTCCTAGGCTCAAGCGATATGCCTGCCTTGGCCTCCCAAAGTGCTGGGATTACAAGTGTGAGCCACTATGCCCAGCCCACTGTACTTTTTAAAATTTGTAACAAGACGAAAAGATTAAAAATGCTTATTACCTATAGATCATGTAATACGATAATGTAGCAGAGAAAAGATGAATAAAAACCACTTGCATTTCTATGTAGCAGTAAATAAAAGGAAAATAAGAAAAATTCGTACACATTTTTAAAAACTAGCCAGGCACAGTGGCTCAAGCCTGTAATCCCAGCACTTTGGGAGGCCG
>NW_016825662.1:0-1343 GCF_001698545.2 Rhinopithecus bieti | reverse complement strand
CCTGTACATTCCCTCAAGTAGGAGCTAAAAAGGAAAATAAAATTGCACCAAACCACGAGAGGGGAACATTTAAGTATTCTAATATTGTAAATAGACATTCAGGCTGAGTTTTCCATCCAAAAGCTAGGACAGGAAATAAATCCTTAAGCATAAACTAAGAGACTAATAAGGAAATAATATTTTCAGGGGTTTAAACAAATAGTTTTTATTTAATGCAAAAACAACATAATCAAGACACTTTATCACATGTCATATATGACAGCAAATACGCTTACCAGGCTTCTTCCAAGAGCAAATGAGATAAAAGTACTTTGAAACCATAAAATGTTATGCAAATGTGCAGTGATATTAGTGTTATTTGGGAAAATAAAAGCACTGGGTTTCTCCCTTTTCCTGTTTCCCATTCCTAAAAGGAAACTTGTATTTTACCTTAAAATACAAGTTTATTTCTGCTCACTGTACCTGAGGAGTTGCCTGGTAGAAAATGCAACACACACGAAATCTGGCTTTTTCTTCCTGTCTTATCGTTCATTTGTGACAATATTTGTTTTTCCTGGTTGTTGTTTAAAAATTGTTACGGAAAATTTCAAACAGACATCAAGTTAGAGAGAATTTGATTATGAACTTCATGTCCTCATCCCTCAGAGTCTACATGTATTATTAACATTTTGGCCAATCTTATTCCATGTATAATCCCACCTGCTTCCCAACTCAGATTATTTTGAAGTCAATGCCAGACATCCTGTCATTTCCGTTAGAATTCCTAAAAGATAAAAACTATTCAAAAAAGAACACGGGACAGAGGCAGGCAGATCACCTGAGGACAGGAGTTGGAGACCAGTCTGGTCCAACATGGTGAAACCCCGTCTCTAGTAAAAATACAAAAATTAGCCGGGCGTGGTGGCGGGCACCTATAATCCCAGCTACTTGGGAGGCTGAGGCAGGAGAATCGCTTGAACCCGGGAGGTGGAGGTTGCAGTGAGCTGAGATCGCTCCATTGTACTCCAGCCTGGGCAACAAGAGTGAAACTCTGTCCCAGGAAATAAGAAAAAAAAACACAGGCTGGACGTGGCGTCTCACACCCGTAATCTCAGGCCTTTGGGAGGCCCTGGAGGAAGGATCGCCTGAGTCCAGGAGTTTGAGACCAGCCTGGGCAACACAGAAATACCCAGTCTCTACAAAAGATACAAAAATTAGCCTGGCGTTGTAGCTGCACCTGTAGTCCCAGCTACTGGAGAGACTGAGGCTGGAGGATGGCTTGAGCCTAGGAGATTGGGGCTGCAGTGAGCCATGATCGCAACACTGCTCTCCAGCCTGAGTGACAAAGGGAGACCTTGTCAAAA
>NW_016825660.1:2497-12580 GCF_001698545.2 Rhinopithecus bieti | reverse complement strand
CCTTGAGCTGGGGTGGGCTCCGCCCATTTCGAGATTCCCTGCGATTTTGTTTACCTACTTAAGCCTCAGCAATGGTGGGTGCCCCTCCCCAGCCTCACTGCTGCATTGCAGTTAAAGATCTCAGACTGCTGTGCTAGCAATGAGGGAGGCTCTGTGGGTATGGGACCCTCCTGGCCAGGTGTGGGATATAATCTCCTGGTGTGCCGTTTGCTAAGACCCTTGGTAAAGTGTAGTATTATGGTGGAGTTACCTGATTTTCCAGGTGTTGTGTGTCTCAGTTTCCCTTGGCTAGGAAAAGGGATTCCCTTCCCCTTGGGCTTCCCAGGTGAGGCGATCCCTCGCCCTGCTTCAGCTCTCCCTGGTTGGGCTGCACCAGCTGATCAGCACCAATTGTCCAGCACTCCCCAGTGAGATGAACCCAGTACCTCAGTTGAAAATGCAGAAATCACCCGTCTTGTGTGTCGCTTGCGCTGGGAGCTGCAGGGTAGAGCTGTTCCTATTTGGCCATCTTGCCCCTCTCAACATAATTCACTTTTAAAGGTCTTATGTGACAAGAAAATACATTCAGCCTACCTTGGAACTTACATATAAAATGATCCATTCTTAATACTCATAAAAGTCACCCTAGAAGAAAGTGCACATTATAGTGTACAGTAAGAATCTGACCCAATCAATAAAGAGTAATAGTGTTTCTTGAAGGAAAAAATGGTTTATTCCAGCTTTCTATAAAGGGAAACAAATTGAATAAAATCAAAAGTAATGCCATTTACTTTTCCAATGTGTGTTTGCTACATACACATAAGGAATTATTAGAATAAGAATACACATTTGTGTTGTTTTGTAATTGTCAATGTATTTTCACATTCAATTCTAACCTCTCAGCCATGCGTTAGCAGACTTGATTGTGGTGGATAAGCTTTTGATGTGCTGCTGGATTCGGTTTGTCAGTATTTTATTGAGAATTTTATGTG
The DNA here is from genome assembly GCF_001698545.2 of Rhinopithecus bieti. Lineage (NCBI taxonomy): Eukaryota > Metazoa > Chordata > Mammalia > Primates > Cercopithecidae > Rhinopithecus > Rhinopithecus bieti. The sequence goes on along the minus strand of NW_016825660.1, from coordinate 11,609 downwards.
GATGTTCATCAGGGATATTGGTATAAAATTCTCTTTTTTTTGTTGTGTCTCTGGCAGGCTTTAGTATCAGGATGATACTGGCTTCATATAACGAGTTAGGGAGGATTCCCTCTTTTTTTATTGGTTGAAGTAGTTTCAGAAGGAATAGTACCAGCTTCATTTTGTACCTGTGGTAGAATTCTGCTGTGAATCCCTCTGGTCCTGGAGTGTTTTTGGTTGGTAGGCTATTAATTATTGCCTCCATTTTAGAGCCTGTTATTGGTCTATTCAGAGATTCAACTTCTTCCTGGTTTAGTCTTGGGAGGATGTATGTGTTCAGGAATTTATCCATTTCTTGTAGATTTTCTAGTTTATTTGCATAGAGATGTTTATAGTATTCTCTGATGGTAGTTTGTGTTTCTATGGGATCTGTGGTGATATCCCCTTTATCATTTTTTATTGCGTCTATTTGATTCTTCTCCCTTTTCTTCTTTATTAGTCTTGCTAGTGGTCTTTCAGTTCTGTTGATCTTTTCAAAAAACTGGCTCCTGGATTCATTGATTTTTTGAAGGATTTTGTGTGTGTGTGTGTTTCTGTCTCTTTCAGTTCTGTTCTGATCTTAGTTATTCCCTTCTGCTAACTTTTGAATTTGTTTGGTCTTTCTTTTCTAGTTCTTTTAATTGTAATGTTAGGGTGTTGATTTTAGTTCTTTCCTGCTTTCTCTTCTGGACATTTAGTGCTATAAATTTCTCTCTACACACTCCTTTAAAGTGTACCAGAGATTCTGGTACGTTCTGTCTTTGTTCTCATTGGTTTCAAAGAACATCTTTGTTTCTGACTTCATTTCATTATGTACCCAGTAGTCATTCAGGAGCAGGTTGTTCAGATTCTGTGTAGTTGTGCAGTTTTAAGTGAGTTTCTTAATCCTGAGTTCTAATTTGATTGCACTGTGGTCTTAGAGACAGTTTGTTGTGATTTGTATTCTTTTATATTTGCTGAGAAGTGCTTTACTTTCAACTATGTGGTCAATTTTGGAATAAGTGCGATGTGGTGCTGAGAAGAATGTATATTCTGTTGATTTGGGGTGGAGAATTCTGTAGATGTCTATTAGGTCTGCTTGGTGCAGAGCTGACTTGAAGTCCTGGATATCTTTGTTAACCTACTGTCTTGTTGATCTAATATTGATGGTGGTGTGTTAAAGTCTCCCATTATTATTGTGTGGGAGTCTAAGTCTCTTTGTAGGTCTCTAAGGACTTGCCTTATGAATCTGGGTGCTCCTGTATTGGGTGCATATATGTTTAGGATACTTAGCTCTTCTTGTTGAATTGATCGCTTTACCATTATATAATGGCCGTCTTTGTCTCTTTTGATCTTATTGGTTTAAAGTCTGTGTCATCAGAGACTAGGATTGCAACCCCTGGTTTGTCTGTTTTTTTCTTTTTGGTTTCCATTTGCTTGGTAGATCTTCCTCCTTCTCCTTATTTTGAGCCTATGTGTGTCTCTGCACGTGAGATGGGTCTCCTGAATACAGCACACTGATGGTTCTTCACTCTATTCAATTTGCCAGTCTGTGTCTTTTAGTTGGGGCATTTAGCCCATTTACATTTAAGGTTAATATTGTTATGTGTGAATTTGATCCTGTCATTATGATGTTAGCTGGTTATTTTGCTTGTTAGTTGATGCGGTTTCTTCTTAGCATCAATGGTCTTTACAATTTGGCATGTTTTTGCAGTGGTTGTTACTGGTTGTTCCTTTCCATGTTTAGTGCTTCCTTCAGGAGCCCTTGTAAGGCAGGCCTGGTGGTGACAAAATCTCTCAGCATTTGCTTGTTTCTAAAGGATTTTATTTTTCCTTCACTTGTGAAGCTTAGTTTGGCTGGATATGAAATTCTGGGTTGAAAATTCTTTTCTTTAAGAATGTTGAATATTGGCCCCCACTATCTTCTGGCTTGTAGAGTTTCTGCTGATGGATCCACTGTTAGTCTGATGGGTTTCCCTTTGTGGATAACCCTACGTTTGTCTGTGGCTGCCCTTAACATTTTTTCCTTCATTACAACCTTGGTGAATCTGATAATTATGTGTCTTGGGGTTACTTTTCTCGAAGAGTATCTATGGTGTTCTCTGTATTTTCTGAATTTGAATGTTGGCCTGCCTTGCTAGGTTGGGTAAGTTATCCTGAAGAGTGTTTTCCAACTCGGTTCCATTCTCTCCGTCACTTTCAGGTACACCAATCTAATATAGATTTGGTCTTTTCATATAGTCTCATATTTCTTGGAGGCTTTGTTCATTTCTTTTTACTTTTTTCTCTAAACTTCTCCTCTCACTTTATTTCATTCATTTGATCTTCAATCACTGATACCCTTTCTTCCACTTGATCCAATTGGCTATTGAAGTTTGTGCACGCATCATGTGGTTCTTCTGCCATGGTGTTCAACTCCATCAGGTCATTTAATGTCTTCTCTACACTGTTTATTGTGGTTAGCTATTCAGCTAATCTTTTTTTCAAGGTTTTTAGCTTCCTTGTGGTGGGTTCAAACATCCTCCTCTGGCTTGGAGAAGTTATTACCGACCTTGTGAAGCCTACTTCTGTCAGCTCGTGGAAGTCATTGTCCATCCAGTTTTGTTCCATTGCTGGCAAGGAGCTGCGATCTTTGGAGGAGAAGAGGTGCTCGGTTTTTAGAATTTTCAGCTTTTCTGCCCTGGTTTCTCCCCATCTTTGTGGTTTTATCTACCTTTGGTCTTTGATGCTGGTGACCGACAGATGGGGTTTTGGTGTGAATGTCCTTTTTGTTGATGTTGATGCTATTCCTTTCTGTTTGTCAGTTTTCCTTCTCAGAGTTAGGTCCCTCAGCTGCAGGTCTGTTGGAGTTTGCTGGAGGTCCACTCCAGACCCTGTTTGCCTGGGTATCACCAGCGGAACAGCAAATATTGCTACCTGATCCTTCCTCTGGAAGCTTCATCCCAGAGGGGCACCCGCCTGTAGGAAGTGTCAGTCAGCCCCTACTGGGAGGTGTCTCAAAGTTAGGCTACATGCGTGTTAGGGACCCACTTGAGGAGGCAGTCTATCTCTCCATCCTCAGAGCTCAAACACTGTGCTGGGAGAACCACTGCTCTCTCCAGAGCTATCAGACAGGGACATTTAAGTCTGTAGAAGTTTCTGCTGTCTTTTGTTTAGCTAAGCCCTGCCCCCAGAGGTGGAGTCTACAGAGGCAGCAGGCATTGCAGAGTTGTGATGGGCTCTGCCCCGTTCAAGCTTCCCAGGCCGCTCTGTTTACCTACTCATGCCTCAGCAATGGTGGACACCTCTCCCCCTGCCAGGCTGCTGCCTAGCAGGTCGATCTCAGACTGCTGCGCTAGCCCTGAGCAAGGCTCCATGGGTGTGGGACCTGCCAAGCAGGATATAATCTCCTGGTGTGCCATTTGCTGAGACTGTAGGAAAAGCACGGTATTTGGGTGGGAGTGTCCCGATTTTCCAGGTTCAGTCTGTCTTGGCTTCCCTTGGCTGGGAAAGGGAAATCCCCTGACCGCTTATGCTTCCCAGGTGAGGTGATGCCCCACCCTGCTTTGGCTCACCCTCCATGGGCTGCACCCATTGTCTCTCCAGTCCCAATGAGATGAACCAGGTACGTCTGTTGGAAATGCAGAAATCGCCATCTTCTGTGTTGATCTTGCTGGGAGCTGCAGACCTGAGCGTGTTCCTATTTGGCCATCTTGCAAGAGAATCCTGGCTTATGTTTTTTTTCAATGGGAGCCTCCAATCACCATAAAAGATTATGTACCTTACATAATTGTACGTGTTATATGTTTTAATTTTTATTTTTCATTTCTGTAGTACAAGTGCAGATTTCTTACATGCATATATTGCGTACTGTTGGGTAGACTGGGCTTTTAGTGTACCCATCACCTTAATAGTGAACACTGTACCCAATAGGTAAATTTTCAACCATCACCTCTCTCCAACCCTCCTATCTTTTGTAGTCTCCAATGTATATTATTTCACTGTTTGTCCATATGTATCCATTGTTTATCTCTCATTTACAAGTGAGAGCATGTAGTATTTTTGTTTCTGAGTTTTTCACTTAAGATAATGGCCTTCAATACCACCAGTGTTGCTGCGAGAGACATGATTTTATGGCTGAGTAGTATTTCCTATATCCAGTTCTCCATTGATGGACATTTAGGTTTATTTCTTTTTTTGCAATTGTGAATAGTGCTGTGATAAACATGAGTGCAGGTATATTTTTGATATACGGATTTATTTTCCTTTGGGTATATACCCAGTGATGGAATTGGGTCAAATGGTAGTTCTGTTTTTAGTTCTTTGAGAAATCTCCGTATTGTCTTCCATAGAGGTTGTACTTATTTACATTTTTACCAACAGTATATAAGCATTCCCTTTTCTTCACATCCTCACCAACATCTGTTTTTTTTTTTTTGACTTTTTAATAATAGCCATTCTGACTGATATAAGATTATGTTGTACTATTTTAATTTTATTTCTCTGATTAGAAATATTGAGCATTTTCATGTTTGTTGACTGTAGGTACTCTTTTGAAAATGTCTGTTTTATCCTTTGCCCACTTTTAGTGGGGTTGTTTGTTGTTGTTTTGTTGTTTTTGTGTTGTTAGAGTTCCTTGTGGTTCTTAATGTAAGCCCTTTATTGGATGCATAGTTTGCAAATGTATTTTCCCACTTTGTAGGTTGTCTGTTTACTTTGTTAATTTTTTTTTTTTTCTGTGCAGAAACTTTTTAGTTTAATTGTCTCATTTGTTTATTTTTGTTGCATTTGCTTTTAAGGACTTGGTCATAAATTCTTTGCCTAGACCAATGTCTGGAAGACTTTTTCCTAAGTTTCCTTCTAGGATTTCTGTGGTTTCAGGTCTTATACTTTGGTCTTTGATCCATATTGAGTTTATTTTTGTATATGTTGAGAGGTATGGGTCCAGTTTTATTATCCCACATGTGGTTATCCAATTTTACTGGCACCACTTATTTATAGGGTGTCATTTTCCCAGAATATTTTTTTGTTAACTTTTTAAAAGATAAGTTGGTTGTAGGTATGGGGCTTTATTTCTGAGTTTTCTATTCTGCTCCATTGATCTATATGTCTATGTTATGCCAGTACCATGCTGTTTTGGTTTCTATAGTTTTGTAGTATAATTTGAAGACAGGTAATGTGATGCCTCCAGCTTTGTTCTTCTTGCTTAGAGTTGCTTTGGCTGTTCAGGCCCTTTTTTGGTTCCATATTAATTTTAAGATTGTTTTTTCTAATTCTGTGACAAATGACATTGGTAATTTGATAGGGATTGTGTTGAATCTGTAGTTTGTCTTGAACAGTATGGTCATTTTAATGATATTGCATATTCTAATTTATAAGCGTGGGGTTTTTCATTTGTTTGTGTCATCTAGGATTTTTTTCATCAGTGTTTCGTAGTTCTTCTAGAAGTCTTTCCTAGGTTAAAGATATTCCTCGGTATTTTTTTGTAGCTATTGTAGATGGAATTTTTTTCTTGATTTGGTCTTTGGCTGGCTCATTATTGGTGTCTGTAAACACTACTGATATTTGTACATTAATTTTTGTATCCTGAAGCTTTACTGCTTCCTTTGTCAACTTGAAGAATTTTTGGCGGTGTCTTTAGGACTCTTCAGGAATAGTATTATATCATCATCAAACAGGGATAACTTGACTTCCTGTTTTCCAATTTGGATGCATTTTATTTCTTTTTTCTGCCTGATTGCTCTGGCAAGAAATTCCAGTACTGTGTTGAATAAGAGTAGTGAAAGTTGGCATCCTTGTCTTGTTCTAGTTCTTACAGGAAATGCTTTCAACTTTCCCATATTAAATATGATATTGTTGGGTACACATGGACACAAAATGGGAAGAGTAGACATGGGACACTCTAAATTAGGGGAGGGAGGATAGGGAGCAAGCGTTGCGAGATTACCTGTGGGGTACTATGTTTGCTACTTGGGCAACAGGATCATTAGAAGCCCAAACCTCAGCATCACAAAATATATCCACATAAAAAACCTGCACAGGTAACCCTTGAATATAAAATTTTAAAAAATGAGATAGAATTATTAAAAAATGAGATAGAATTTAGGTAATGCATATTTTAGCTTTACGATTGAGGTATTTGCAAAAGTGGGGAAAAGTCTTCTTACTTATTTCCTTATGCACAAAACATGTCCTCAGAAATATTTCTACCAGCATCATTAAATGTGTTTTCAAATTTCTCTATTTAGGGCCCTGTGCTAGTTGCTAAGGATGTAGGTAAAACAAGTGAACAAGAAAATCCTGTTCTTAAAGGTCTTCTGATTCTAGTGGGAGAAAGAAAAAGAGATTGATATTAATCAGCTGCCCTCTTGTAATAAGCAGAAATACTACAACATTCTTATAGATGAAGGATACACAGGAAGATCTGAAAGGTTTCTATTTTTTAAAAAGTATGATGTTGGCTGTGGGTTTGTTATATATAATCTTTATTATGTTGAGGTATATTTCTTCTGTGCCTAGTTTGTTGAGGATTTTTATCATGAAGGGATGCTGAGTTTTATTGGATGCCTTTTCTGCATCTGTTGAGATGATCATACAGTTTTTGTTTCTAATTCTGTTGATGTGATATATCACACTTACTGATTTCCGTATGTTGAACTATCCTTCCGCCCTTGGGATAAATTCCACCTGATTGTGGTGTAGTATCTTTTTAATGTGCTGTTGGATTCCATTTTTTAGTGTTTTGTTGAGGATTCACTCCTTATCTATGTTTTAGAATAGTTTCAAAAGGATGGGTATTAATTTTTTTGTATGTTTGGTGTAATTTGGCTGTGAATCCTCCTGATCCTGGGATTTTTTTTTGTTGAGAGATTTTTTATTACTGATGTCAATCTCATTACCAATTATTTGTCTGTTCAGGAATTCTCTTTTATCCTAGTTTAATCTTGGGAAACTGTGTGTTTTCAGGAATTTATCCATTTACTCTAGGTTATCTAAGTTGTGAATACTTGTTTGTAATGGTCTTTAGTGACCTTTTGTACTTCTGTGGTATCAGTTGTAATGTCTCCTTTGTCATTTCTGATTGTGTTTATTTGGGTCTTCTTTTTTTTTTTTTTTTTTTTTTTTTGTCTAGCTAGTCGTTTGTCAGTTTTGTATATCTTCAAAGAACTAATTTTTTTTTTGTTTCATTGATCCTTTGTATTTTTGGGGGTCCTATTTTATTTATTTTTGTTCTGTTCCTTGTTATTTATTTTTTTCTGCTAACTTTGGGTTTGGTTTGTTCTTTTCCTAGTTCCTTAAGGTGTGACGTTAGCTTGTAAATTTGTGGTCCTTTTACTTTTTTGATATAGGCAGTTAATCTTAAGACTACCCTCTTGGCACTGCTATTGCTGTATACCATAGGTTTTGGTATGTTGTGTTTTTATTTTCACTTGTTTCAAAAAATGTTTAATTTCCATCTTAATTTCTTTATTGACCTAGTGACTATTCAGGAGCATGCTATTTAATTTCCATGTATTTATATAGTTTCCAAAGTTCCTCTTTCTGTTGATTTCTAGCTTTTCTCCACTGTAGCCTGAGAAGATACTCGATATAATTTTGATTTTTGAAAATTTAAGACCTGTTTTGTGACTTCACTTGTAGTCCATCTTAGAGAATGTTCCATGTGCTGATGAAAAGAATATATATTGGGTACAATGCTTTGTAAATGTCTGTTATGTCCATTTGGTCTCAAGTCTAATTTAAGACCAACGTTAGTTAATTTTTGTCTTTATGATCTATCTGGTGCTGTGAACAGGATGTTGAATTCCCCCACCACTACTGTGTGCTGTCTATCTCTTTTTTCAGGTCTAGGAATATCGGATTTCTGAGTTTGGGTGCTTGATGTTGGATGTATATGTATTTGGGATTGTTATATCCTCTTGCTAAGTTGATCTCTTTATCATTATATAATGACCTTTTTTGTCTTTTTTTAAAACGATTTTTGTTGTACAGTGTTTATCTAAGTATAGCTAGTCTTGCTTACTGATGATTTTCATTTGTGTGGAATATCTTTATCTACCTCTTTATTTTTAGTTTATATGTGTCTTTATGGGTAAGATGAGTATCTTACAGGAAGCATATAGCTATGTTATGGTTTTTAAAAATTCATTCTGCCAATCTTTATCTTTTAAGTAGAGCATTTATTCTATTTACATTCAAGATTAACATTGATATATAAGATTTTATTCCTGTTACATTGTTTTCAAGTTATTTTATAACTTCTTTTTTTCTATTTATTTATTTAATTATTATACTTTAAGTTCTAGGGTACATGTGTATAACGTGCAGGTTTGTTACATATGTATACTTGTGCCGTGTTGGTGTGCTGCACCCATCAACTCGTCATTTACATCAGGTATAACTCCTAATACAATTCCTCCCCCCCTCCTTACCCATAATAGGTCCTGGTGTGTGATGTTCTCCTTCCCAAGACCGAGTGATCTCATTGTTCAGTTCCCACCTATGAGTGAGAACATGCGGTGTTTGGTATTCTGTTCTTGCAATAGTTTGCTAAGAATGATGGTTTCCAGCTGCATCCATGTCCCTACAAAGGACACAAATTCATCCTTTTTTATGGCTGCATAGTATTCCATGGTGTGTATGTGCCACATTTACTTAATCCAGTCTGTCACTGATGGACATTTGGGTTGATTCTAAGTCTTTGCTATTGTGAATAGTGCCACAATGAACATATATGTGCATGTGTCTTTATAGCAGCATGACTTATAATCCTTTGGGTATATACTACACAGTAATGGGATGGCTGGGTCATATGGTATTTCTAGTTCTAGATCCTTGAGGAATCACCATACTGTTTTCCATAATGGTTGAATTAGTTTATAATCCCACCAACATTGTAAAAGTGTTCCTATTTCTCCACATCCTCTCTAGCACGTGTTGTTTCCTGACTTTTTAATGATTGCCATTCTAACTGGTGTGAGATGGTATCTCATTCTGGTTTTGATTTGCATTTCTCTGATGGCGAGTGATGATGAGCATTTTTTCATGTGTCTGTTGGCTGTATGAATATCTTCTTTTGAGAAATGTCTGTTCATATCCTTTGCCCACTTTTTGATGGGGTTGTTTGTTTTTTTCT
>NW_016825660.1:0-1356 GCF_001698545.2 Rhinopithecus bieti | reverse complement strand
GATTCCTAGGTATTTTATTCTCTTTGAAGCAATTGTGAATGGAAGTTCATTCCTGATTTGGCTCTCTGCTTGTCTGTTACTGGTGTATAAGAATGCTTGTGATTTTTGCACATTAATTTTGTATCCTGAGACTTTGCTGAAGTTGCTTATCAGCTTAAGGAGATTTTGGGCTGAGATGATGGGGTTTTCTAAATATACAATCATGTCATCTGCAAACAGGGACAATTTTACTGCTTCTTTTCCTAACTGAATTCCCTTGATATCTTTCTCTTGCCTGATTGCCCTAGCCAGAACTTCCATCACTATGTTGAATAGGAGTGGTGAGAGAGTGCATCCCTGTCTTGTGCCAGTTTTCAAAGGGAATGCTTCCAGTTTTTGCCCATTCTGTATGATATTGGCTGTGAGTTTGTCATAAATAGCTCTTACTATTTTGAGATACGTTCCATCAGTACCTAACTTCTTTTTTTCTTTATTTCTTCCCTGTCTTTGTGGTTTGATGAAATTCTGTCATGTTGCCGTTTTATATTTTTCCCTTGCTCCTTGTGTGATTGTTTTATACAAACTGTGAATTTTATATCTTTTGTGTATTTTTGTGAATATCAACCTTTTGTTTCCATGTTTAAGACCCTTTTGAGCATTTCCTGTAGGACTAGATTAGTGGTGACAAAGTCTCTTAGCATTTGCTTGTCTAGGGAAAACTTTAATTCTCCTTCAATTATGAAGCTTATCAAAAGGATACAAACTTCTGGCTGAGTGTTTTTCTTTAAGCACTTTGTGAAGATACCATCTCGTTCACTTCTGGCCTGCAAGGTTTCTGTTGGAAAGTCTGCTGTTAGTTTGATGCAGTTTCCTTTATTGGTGACTAGATACTTTACTCTCGCTAATTTTAAAATACTTTCACTTTTACTTTAGACCTGAATATAATACGCCATGGTTAAGTCCTTTGTGCAACGTATTTTCCTGGGGATCATCGGGCCTCGTGTATCTGGATGTCTGACTCTCTTGATAAACTTGGGAAGTTTTCATTCATTATTTCATTATATATATTTTCTAAAGTTTTGGTCTGTCTACATCTGAGGGTGATATGGTTTGGATCTGTGTCCCCTCTCAAATCTTATGTTGAACATAGGGCCCCAATGTTGGAGGTGGGGCCTACTGGAAAATGATTGGATCATTGGGGCAGTTTCTCATAAATGGCTTAGTATCATTTCCTTGGTGCTGTTCTTGTAATAGTGAGTGAGTGAGTTATTATGAGATGTGGTTGATTGAAACTGTGTAGTATGCACCTTCCTTGCCTCTTTCTCCTACTGCAGCCATGTGATGTGCCTCACTCCCCCTTTGCCTTCTGCTATGACT
>NW_016825659.1:0-5939 GCF_001698545.2 Rhinopithecus bieti | reverse complement strand
TGCACGTTATGCACATGTACCCTAGAACTTAAAGTATAATAAAAAAAAAAATTAAATTGGTGATGAGAAATAGAAGAAAATTCAATTAAAACTTAAAGGGATGAAAGGAAAAAAAAAAGAAAGATGCTTACAATAGGCTGGGAAGGGTAATGAGGGGGAGGAGCAGAGGGACACAGGGGATGGTTAATGGGTACAAGAAAATAGGTATAAAGAATATATAAGACTGAGTATTTGCTAGCACAACAGGCTGACTATAGTCAAAAATAATTTAGTTTTACATTTTAATATAACTAAAAGAATATAATTGGATTGATTTAAACACAAAAGAAAAATGTTTGAGGTGGTGGTTTTCCTATTTACCCTGATATGATATTAGGCATTATATGCTTATATCAAATTATCTCATGTAAGTCCTAAATATAAACACCTCCTACGTACCCACAAAATTAAAATAAAATTAATATAATTTAAAAATCAAAAAAGATAGGTTACAATGTCTTAAAACCAATTAACCAATCACACATGTACAGTATATGCATAACTACAAAAATGGGTGTTCTGAGGCAAAACAATTACAAAGACATCTCCAATTAAGCGAAATGACAGGTAAGTGTTGCTTAAAAGGAAGACCATTTACCGTCCTTATACAGGAAGAACAATACATGCCTTTTTATTTTATTTAAATGAAATAACTAGGTTGGTCTGTAGGGTTTCCTCCCCAGGTATATAAAACAATTTTCCAAAAGCAGCAGTTCAGGGACAAATTTGTGGAAGTTAATTCTGTTCAATTTAGCTATCCTTGATTTGGTTTCCCACCCTGTTGATCTATTCTGTCAGCGAGATACTAGTTGTTCACTCGTATCAATAGCTGAATTTTGGAGTGGTCTATAGTTACATTATTGCTCTCAAATTTTTAGGAAAGTAATGTGTATCATTTGCTTCTCTCAGGTAAACTTGATAATATTTTATTACTCTAGCTTTAGAATATTCATCTGAGAGTAAAAGAAAAATGCCAAAGTTCATAAGTATATTATTTCTTAATACACCTGTAAAGTCATTTCTAATGACTTTTTCCTACATTCAGGGTTATATACACAGTATCTGCCCATTTAGGTGTACTTAGCAGGAAGTTACCTGCAATTGGGTAAGCAAATGCTTCTTAAGTAAATACAGAATTTGAATCTGTATTTTTCCTTCTCATAAAAAGCACTGAGCAATTAATTTAGACCTAAATATGCAATATCTTCATTGCTAATTTTAATCTTCCTTGAGCTAATTTGGAAAATAGATCATATTTATTTACCTCTCAGAGATAATTGTTGAATGTATTCCAAGAGCTTTAAATCATCCCATTATATATATTTCTATTTACTTATTTCATTTTGAGCCAATGAAAGGCAAAATGTTATGTAAATTGAACTAATTATTTTGGAAGAACATTTAAAAATACGTTTCTCTGCATTCCGCCAAGTGTCTTGCACATAATGCAATAACAGACTTCTGCTGATGACTTTGATTATTATAATCATGTTTAATGCTGAAGTATTTCTAAAACATTCCTGCAAAATAATTGGCTTTAAAACTTTTAGGTAAAAGAAGTTTTAAAAGTTTTAAAAGATTATCCTACAAGTAAACTACCATGTGATAGCTGTTGATCCAAAAGTGAGAATTAATTTTATCTCCTAAAACTTCATAGGTCCTTCCTAAACCTATGAAGGATTTTTCCTGTCATGATAAAATATATTTGTCAATTCCTTTGCCTTCTCCAGTTGATGTTTCATGTTTCATGTTTCCATCATATAATATGTAAAGTTAACATGGCATTCAATACAAATTGAATGCCAGTTTTTCAGTAATACCTACATCTTAAAACATTTTACTGATATGTAATCGATATATTGAAAACAGCATAAATTTAACAAACACAGTTTAATGAGTTTGGACATGTGCATACACCCATGAAACCATCAGGACATCCCAGATAACAAATCTATCTACTGCCTCCCAAAGTATTGTATCTTTCTGTTTTTGTTGTGTTTGTGTGTGTATATGTGTGTGTGTGTGTGTGTGTGTGTGTGTGTAGAATACTTAATATGAAATCTGCTCTCTTAAACGTTTTAGGGGTATAATATAGGGGGTGTAAGTTCTTCGGCTTTGGGATTCCTGGACCTTAGACCAAAGACTGAAAGCTGCACTGTCAACTTCCCTCCTTTTGAGGTTTTGGGGCTTGGACTGTCTTCCTTGCTTCTCAGCTTGCAGACGGCCTACTGTGGGACTTCAACTTGTGATCATGTGAGTCAATACTCCTCAATAAACTCCCCTTTATATATACATTTATCCTATTAGTTCTGTCCCTCTAGAGAACCCTGATTAATATACTTTTCAACAGGATAGACAGGATAGACAGATTCTGATTTCTCCACATTCTCACCATGACTCATCTTTTAGTTTTTTGATAATAGACATACTAACTGGTATGAAGTGATATTTTATTATGGTTTTAATTTATATTTACCTGATAATTAGTGATGTTAACCATCTTTTCATGTACCTGTTTGCCACATGTATGTTTTCTCAGAAGAAATGTCTATACATGTCTGATATGGTTTTGCTGTGTCCCCACCCAAATCTCATCTTGAATTGTAGCTCCCATAATCCCCACATGTCTTGGGAGGGACCTAGTGTGAGGTAATTGAATCATGAGGGCAGTTTTTTTCTCACGCTGTTCTCGATATGACAGTGAATAAGTCTCATGAACTTTGATGGTTTTATAAAGGGCTGTTCTCCTGCACATACTCTCTTGCCTGCCTCCATGACATTCCTTTGCTCCTCCTTCACCTTCTGCCATAATTGTGAGGTCTCCCCAGCCATGTGGTACTATGAGTCCATTAAACCCCTTTTTTAAGTAAATTAATCAATCTCAAATATGACTTTCTTAGCAGTGTGAGAACAGACTAATATAAGGTCCTTTCACCACTTTTAATTAGTTATTTGGATTTTTTTTTTTTTTTTTTTTTTTTTTTTTTTTTTTGTTGGGGGGTTCTTCAATAGAGGGCTCAGAAATAAATCCATGCCTATTTGATCAACCGATCTGTAACAAGGTAGTCAAGGTACCCAAGGTTCCCAACAAGTGTTGGGCAGAGACATGATGTGGAACAGACAGTCTCTTCAATGAATCGTGTTGGAGAAACTGGATATCAAAGTATAAAAGAAGGAAATTAGACCTCATTCTTACAGTGTACACAAAAATAAATTCAAAATGGATTAAAGACTTAAACCTAAGACCTAAAACTAAAGCTAAAACTCCTAGAAAGAAAACATAAGGGAAAACATTATTGACATTAATTTTGGCATTGATTTCTTGGATATGACAACAAAGGCACAAGCAACAAAATCAAAATCAGACAAGTAGGACTACATCAAACTAAAAAGCTCTAAACAGCAAAGAAAACAGTCAACAGAATGAAAAGGCAGTCTACAGAGTGGGATAAAACATTTCCAAACCATATATCTAAAAGAGATTAATATTCAAAATATATAAGGAACTGAGACCTATATCTTTGCAATGTTTTCTTACTCTTGTTTTCTAAAACTGCCATACTCAAAAATATGAAAACAACCACAGACCCTAGGGATACAACCAATAAAACAATTAACTTTCTCATTAACAAGTTTCACCAGAGTTGTTAGTTAAAAACAACAGTAATAACAAAACTTATTTCTGAAATATTAAATCATACTATGATGCCTGTGACTTCAAGTTATAACCTGTCCTAAATTCATAGACTCTCAGACATGCCCTGCACATTGAAAATAAAAATTGCCTTAAGAAAGCATATTAGATTTCAGATGTTTAAGCAAACAGAGAAAAACCCCCAAATTCACAAATAATAGCTAATATTCTTTAGATACTTTCCTAATTTCCCTAATCAAATTGCATTAGAATTTCAAATTTTAAAAAAACTAGTATAGAAGAAAACAGTTGTCTCTAACCCTTACCTTAAATACATCTTAGCATAGTTATCAGGTTTTAAAAATGAGTATTAAGTAGAGAGAAGACAAGTCTAAGTGTAGGCTATTCAGTGGATAGGCAGAATAAGGGTAGGAGTAATTAGAAGAAAAAACATTAAATCTAAGATCAGTTTGATAAGAAATAGATGACACAATTGCAGGAAAAATCTAGAGGGTATAGGAGGCAGCAAAAGATATGCAAATCATCACATATGGTCACCAGTTGAAAGATTAAAAACCAGTTATGCAAAAGGATCTAGAAAAAAATTCAAGTTCCTTACTAAAATTACTTGAAATTCAGAGAACAGGTAATGTTCAAATTTAAATGTTTATTGATTCATTTCTATGGAACAATATTTATAATATAAATGAATAGAGGTGCTACCTTATAAAGATCTTGCAGTCTAACAGATGTCTAGTATTTGTGTGTGTTTCTTGAAAATTCAACTAAAGGGCTTAGTTCTACTGCTTCCTGTGGTGACAGACCAGATAATTAGAAACAACCACTTTGCCGAAGACAGAGAGAAGACTTGACAATTTAAGAAAGGGGTATGCAAAGGGGACAAGACTTTTTATTAAATTAATAAAATTCATTTTTACAGCAGTTTTTGGTTCACAGTAAAATTGAGCAGAAAGTACAGTTTCCATTTGCCTGTGTCCCTATGCATGCACAACCTCCTCAGAGCTAATCTCCCATGCCACAGCAGTACGTTTGTTGCATACTGTAAACCTACATTGATACATCATCATCACCCAAAGTCCACAGTTTACATTGGGGTTAATTTCTGGTGTTGTACATTCTGTGGGTTTGGACAGGTATTTAATGATATGTATCCACCATTGTAGTATCATACAAAATAGTTCCACTGCCCTAAAAATCCCCTATGTCCTATTTATTAATTCCTCTTTCCCTCCCTTCAAACCCCGGGAACCACTGATCTTTTTACTGTTTTCATAATTTTGCCTTTTCCAGAATGTTATATGGTTGAAATCGTACAGTATGTAGTCTTTTCAGATTGGTTTCTCTCAGTAATATACATGTATGCATTTAAGGTTGTCCATGTCTCTTCATGGCTCGACAGCTTTTTTTTCTGTTTTTGGAACTGAATACTATTCCATTGTCTGGACGTACCACAGTTTATTTATCCATTTACTTACTGAAGGACGTGTTAATTGCTTCCAGGTTTTAGCTTTTATGACCAAAGCTTCTGTAACATTTGTGTGTAAGTACTTATGTGGACATAAGTTTTCAAATTTGGGGGGTAAATACAAAGGAGCATAATTGCAATTGCTGGATCATGTGTAAGACTATGTTTACTTTTGTAAGAAACTGCCAAACTGTCTTCGTAAGTGGCTCTACTATTTTGTATTCTCCCCAGCAATAAATGGGAGTTCCTGTTGCTCCACAATCTGGCCAGCATTTGGTGTTGTCAGTGTTTGGAAGTTTTGCCATTCTAATAGAAATGTAGTGGTACCTTGTTGTTTTAATTTGCCATTCCCTAATCAAATGAGGCATTTAACATATTTTCATATGCCTGTTTGTCATATGCATATGTTCTTTGGTTAGGTGTCTATTCACGTCTTTTGTCCCTTCTTTAATTGGATTGTTTCTTTTCTTATTACGGAGTTTAAACTTGTCACTTTAAAAAGTGTGCTTGAAGGTATTAGAGAAATAAAAGGCAGGGAGAAATAACAGAAATAAGCTTTAAGTGAACACAAAAAATCAGTGATGTGAACCTAGAATTTAAGGCTAAATTTCCCACTAAAATGTCTTTCAACTCCAGAAAAAGTGTTTGAGAGCTTGGTTAATTCGGAGTTCACAAAAAAGAGAATTATAAACATTCTTATTTTGGGATGAGGGTGCAAAAGACTATACTATTAAAGTAAACTAAAGAGGAACGCTCCTTCTAGGAATGTTTCTCAGCTTC
>NW_016825658.1:0-671 GCF_001698545.2 Rhinopithecus bieti | reverse complement strand
TATGCCAACACAGGTTCTACAAAAACATTGCTTCCAAACTGCTAAATGAAAAGGAATGTTTAACTCTGTGAGATGAATGCACACATCACAAAGCAGTTTCTCAGACAGCTTCCTTCTAGTTTTTATCCTGGGATATTCATTTTGGCAGTTGGCCTCAAAGAACTCCCAAATGTCCACTTGTAGAATGGATAAAACAGTGTTTCCAAATTGCTGCATCCAAACAAGGTTTAAATCTGTGAGATGAATGCAAACATCACAAAATAGCTTCTCAGAAATCTTCTTTCTAGTTTTTATTTCAATATATTTCCTTTTCCAACGTAGGCCTAAATGCACTTCCCATTATTCCTTTTCAGATTCCACAAAAACAGTGCTTCCAACCTGTTTAATGAAAAGGAAAGTGTAACTCTGTGAGACGAATGCACACATCACAAAGCAGTTTCTCTGATTCCCTCCATTTTTTATTCTGAGATATGCACTTTTTCGCCATTCTCCTCAATGAGTTCCAAAATGTCAACTCCCAGAATGGACAAAAACAGTGTTTCCAAATTGCTGAATTAAAGAAAGACTTATCTCTGTGAGACGAGTGCACACATCACAAATCAGTGTCTCGTGAAATTTCTTTGTAGATTTTATCTGATGGTATTTCCTCTTTCACCATAGGCCTCATTGTG
>NW_016825657.1:0-1319 GCF_001698545.2 Rhinopithecus bieti | reverse complement strand
ATCTAAACACAGGCTACAATGCACTCACGTATATCTCATTGCAGATTCTGTGAAAACAGTGTTAGCAAACTTCTCAATGAAAGCAGTGGTGTAACTCTGTGAGATGAATTCACACACCACAAAGAAATTTCTGCTCAGTTTTTATCAGAGGATATTTCATTTCTCACTATATGATTCTATGCTATCCAAAATATCACTTCTCTGATTCCACAACAGTGCTTGCAAACTCCTCCATGAAAGACTGGTGTAACTCTGTGAGATGAATTCACATGTCAGAAAGCAAATACTAAGAAGCTTTCTTTCTGTTTTTTCTCTGAGAATATTTCCATTGTCACCATAAGCTTCAATGCGTTGTGAAATATCTCTTTACGGATTTCAAGAAAACAGTGTTAGCAGACTGTTCAATGAAAAGAACACTGTAACTCTGTGAGATATATTCCTACATCACAAAGCAGTTTCTCAGAAAGCTTCAGTCTGGTTTTTATCTGAGGATATCTCCTTTGTCACCATAGGGTCCAATGAGCTCTAAACATCCTATTGTGTTTTCCACGAAAACAGTGTTAGCAAAGTGCTGAATGAAAACAATGGTGTAACTCTGTGAGATGAAGTCACACATCACAAACAGGTTTCTCAGAAAGCTTCTTTCTAGTTTTATCTGTGGATATTTGTTTTTCACTATAGGCCTCAAAGCGTTCCCAAATATCCCTTTGCAGATTCCATGAAAATAGTGTTTGCAAACTGCTCCATGAAAACAAAAGTGTAACTCTGTGAGATGAATTCACACATCAAAAATAACTTTCTCAGAAAGATGAAACTTTCCAGTTTTCATCTGAGGATATTTCCTTGTCACCACAAGTTTCAATGCCTTCCAAAATATTCCTTCTCAGATTACCCAAAAGAGTGCAAGAAAAGTGATCCATGAAAAGAATCATGTAACTCTGTGAGACGAATTCACACATCCAAAGAAATTTCTCAGAAAGCTTGTTTTTGTTTTTTGCCTGAGGATATTTACTTTGTCCCCACAGGCTTCAATGTGCTCCCAAATATCCTAACACAGATTCCATGAAAACAGTGTTAGCAGACTGCTGAGTGAAAAGAATGGTGTAATTCTGTGAGATGAAAGAACCTATCACAAAGCAGTTTCTCAGAAAGACTCTCTCTAGTTTTATCTGAGGATATTTCCATTGTCACCATAAGCTTCATTGCACTAAGAAATATCCCATTGCAGATTCCAAGAAAACAGTGTTAGCATACTGATCCATGAACAGAACAGTGTATCTCTGTGAGATGCACTCACACATCACAGTGCAGTTTCCCAG
>NW_016825656.1:0-673 GCF_001698545.2 Rhinopithecus bieti | reverse complement strand
GCAGAGAGACTTAGTCTCCTTCCTCCGAAAGTCGTGATCTGGCCACTTCGCTGAGCTCCTGGTGCTTCTCTCTCTCTCTCTCATCTCTCTTTCCCTCTCTCTGTATTGCAACCTACCCCAGGGCAACCACACTGTGACCCACCAAGAAGAGGAGAATATTGAACTCTTTAATGGGCTGCCCCATTTGTTTCTGCCATCACTCCCTCCTGCCTCATGTGAATCCAGCAGGGCTCTGAAACTCCTTGGATTAATCCTTACTCCTTCCTACCTTACAGGCTCAGCAGGGGACCGCTGAGGGGGGACAAGCGTGAAGAACCCCAGGAGTCACTGGATGGATGTTACTTGACTCCTTCCATTCTTCCTGAACTACCTCACTCCTACCGCCCTTATGGGAGCACTTCGTACTGTTTTGAAGACAAGCAAGGCAGCTTGGCTCTTGTAGACAGTGAGTACTCCATTGTGACCATGATAAATCTCCAATTGGTGTCCCAGGTAGACTCCGTAATCCTTGCATCCCTGGCTGGACAGAGACGTGTCATTCGGGTCGGCATGACTCACAGACACAGGATGATTTGCATCAGAATCGAAAATCGAGTTGGAAGCACAGACATGGGGTGGGTCAGTGAGCTTTGCTCTCTTCCTCATCTCAGACCAGGCCTGTGTCACCCTGGGC
>NW_016825655.1:0-909 GCF_001698545.2 Rhinopithecus bieti | reverse complement strand
ATAGTCTCTGTATTCTACTTAGAAGAGTTATCTTTAAACCCATACTTTTAAATAATGACTTCCAAACTTGGGACTTTGATTTTAATTCAAAATTCAGAAATAGGAAAAATACATTTTGATATACTTCTGCAAATTTGCCAATATGATTGGCCCATTAAAACTTTAATCATGTACAAAGAAACTAGTCTAAATTATTATTTGGCAGAATTGAATGTATAATCTAAGTTATTGATCTATTAGCTTTATATGGACACAGCCAAAACACTCATTTTGGCCATTATACTATTTACAGCAGTTTCTATCAAAACATCCTGATTTCTTGATTTTTGTCCTTGAGAGCAGCTGAAACTTCTTAGACTGCAAAAGCAAAGTTACCTGGAGCAGAAGGTGTTTTTAAACACATGTTTTCCCAAAGAAGGCAGCTGCTCACTGCATGAATTCTTTGAGCACTGCTGCGCTCAGCAGTTAACTTTCTTTACTTGAAGGTACCAGGGCGAGGAAGATAACCTCGACACATTGTTTTTCTATTATTTTTACTATGTTCTCAGTACTATTAAAAGGCTGATATTTGACAGCAAAGAAATTTTTTTAAAATGATCTTAGAAGAAAGGAAAAGTTTTTGGTTTTTTCAGTTAAAAAATATGATTACTAAATCTTCAGTTACTTTAGTTATTCTTTTTTTTTTTTTTTCTTTTCTTTTGAGATGAAGTCTTGCTCTTGTTACCCAGGCTGGAGGGCAGTGGTGCGATCTCGGATCACTGCAACCTCCACCTTCCTGGGTTCAAGCAACTGTCCTACCTCAGCCTCACAAGTAGTTGGGATTACAGGCACCTGCCAGCACGCCCGGCTAATTTTGTTTATATTTTAGTAGAGATGGGATTTCACCATATTGGCCAGGCTGGTCTCAAA
>NW_016825654.1:0-2144 GCF_001698545.2 Rhinopithecus bieti | reverse complement strand
GAACTCAGTAATCCAGTTGGGAAACAGAAGCTGAATGGAGAAGCCACCTAATTTTATATGTTAAAATATATATAACGCATTTTCAAATAAGTGATAAGTGTTGCTAAACCTTCTCTAAATAACATTTATGGGAATGTTAATAATATGACTATCCTAGGCTGGACGCAGTGGCTCATGCCTGTAATCCCAGCACTTTGGGAGGCAAGGCTGGCAGATCATGAGGTCAGGAGATCGAGACCATCCTGGCTAACACGGTGAAACCCCGTCTCTACTAAAAACATAAAAACAAAATTCGCTGGGTGTGGTGGCAGGCGCCTGTAGTCCCAACTACTCCGGAGTCTGAGGCAGGAGAATGACGTGAACCCGGAGGAAGAGTTTGCAGTGAGCAGAGATCCTGCCACTGCACTCCAGCCTGGGCAACAGAGTGAGATTCCTTCTCAAGGAAAAAAAAATTAAAAAATTAAAAAAAAATGAGTTCTAAAATCTGTATGAAATTTCTGGAAATCGAATATGTTATCAGTTATAGTGTCATGTGAAACAGAAGTAACTAGATTTCTATGTGAGCTGTGTCTTTACCATAATAAACCTGATATAAATCTCATTAGATTTTTAACCATGGTCATTTTAGATCTTTGTCATTCCCAGACTGTTGCTTTGATTCTTCCTTGAAGTATTTACAGTCAGCTACAGTCCAAAATTGCTTTTTCTTTGAGTAGATACAAGGAAAAGACTCTGACAATGACTCTTGAATAGAAGTTTCTGATAACTTCAGGATCATACCACTGAACTCTTTGAGAACTTTCAAAATTGTAATGAACAGGCTGACACTTTCATGAAATTCAAGACAAAGAGGAAAAAAATCTCAGTTATATTGGACTTAATAATCAAAAGGATAATGTTCTCATAATTTTTTGTTTGAAAATGTGCTGCTTCTTTGAATGTTTTATTCTCCAGGTTTATGAACTTTCTCTTTTAAGCTCTTTATACTTTACAGCAATTTGATAAAGTATACTTTTGTAAACAAAAGTTGAAACATTTGCTTTTGTTACCAATCTGAGTGCCCCAGAATTCGGAAACTATTCATGAATATTCGTATTCTTATGGTAATAAAGTTATTTGCACAAGTTCAGTAAGAATCTACTCTCTTTATAGCAGGACACATTTGAAAACATTGGTTATATTACTAAGGCTTTGACTGGGATGTTCTATTTGAGAATATACATAGAATAAACCCATAGAGAATGCAGGGAAAGTCAGAAGTTGACCTTGATTTGGCTTCCTAGTCTCAAGAGGTTTTTGGAAGCTTAATCTGAGAGTCTTATAAAACTTCTAACAAAGCAAAGTTTAAAAAGATCCTCTATGGTCCATTGCTACTCTTGCTGAACTAGGTAAAAAATCTAGGCAAGTTTGGTGAGAGTCAACCTATTTTGTAAACAATTCATCCTACTGGAAATATCTTTGGTAAAAATACAGACTCCTATATAGAGAAAAATTATTTTGAATAGAAAAACTGTAGTACACCTGTTACCAGACTGAACCACTGTTCATCATCTTTGAACATTTATAATTTACTGGTAGACTGAACTGGACTCTGAATTCTTTAATTCTTCCAATTAAATTTTCTGTAGTAAAATCACTAGGAACAAGAACAGCTCTGTTCCTGAGACTCTTACCTCTCTTAATTTGTTCTTGCTGATGCCTGTCTCCTTTGCTTCCCAGAATAATGCTGTACTTAGGATTTCACAAGGAGTAGCTTCTGAGAGTAAATTAACAGTGTCAGATATATGATGTCAACAACATTATTATTTTTTTAAGGTGGAGTTTCTCTCTTGTTGCCCAAGCTGGGGTGCCATGGCAAAATCTTGACTCACCACAACCTCTACCTCCTCGGTTCAAGTGAATCTCCTGCACCAGCCTCCCTAGTAGCTGGGATTATAGGCATGCGCCATGATATCAGGCTAATTTTGTACTTTTAGTAGAGACCAAGTTTCTACATATTGGTCAGGCTGGTCTCGAGCTCCCGACCTCAGGGGATCCGCACGCCTTGGATTCCCAAAGTGCTGGGATTACAGGCATGAGTCACTACATCTGGCCCACACATTTTTACATAACAGGAGATCCTTTAGTCCACCCAAAGGCTGACA
>NW_016825653.1:0-2846 GCF_001698545.2 Rhinopithecus bieti | reverse complement strand
AAGAAGAAGAAGAAGAAGAAAAAGCAAAGGAAAAAAAAAGCAAAGAAAACTTGGGGACTTGTCTCGTACCCCCTCACCCCGCCCCCTCAAAAAACCCAAAGCAATGTAAAACTGCCCCGGTTCGGTTGTTTCTGGGTTTTTCTGCGGGCTGCCTGTTTTTGTTTTTTGTTTTTTTTTTTTCTCGGAGACTGACCCTTCCGAGGCTCTGGGGGGACACCAAGAGAGGCTCCTTCCCAGTTCACCTGGCAGGCTGGCGCCGGCCGGAGGGGCTGCCGAGTCCCCGCGAGCGCTCCCCAGCGCTCCCCTGGCGCCGCGGGCCCGGGGGGAGCGGGGCGGAGGGGCGGCTCGCCCAGTGCGCCTGGGTCGGTGCGGGCGCAGACTGGGAGCTATAGATTGCAACGTGAAGATGGCGGAGTCCGGGTTCTCTGGGAGCTCTCGGTCTCTCTATGGCTGGGGCTGCCTCTGTACAATGGGATAAAATTCAAGTTCAAGTGCGGACGTGACGTTTAATCTGCACTAGAGACAAAAAGACCCAGAGAGTCGGAGCACTGGGGGCGACTAGCGGTGGCTTTTTAACATTGTACCCTGTAAGAGAACAAGAAAGCACACACAGAGACACACTCGCGCGCGCGCGCACACTCACACACACACAGTCGCTGGTTGCGCACACCCGCAGCCCAAGCCGGACACACGTGCAAACCGCGTTTTTGTGCGCTCCTCAGCTCCCCCCAGCCCCGGCTGCGCAAAAGCAGGAGGGGGTTGGGGGGGACACTGGGCAGCGTATTTTAAAATAAAAGAAAATCGTCCTTATATCGCCTCCCTCCTGGGAGCAGGACTCCCTGAGAAGGGGGCCGGGGTACTGTGTGAATGAACTAAATTGAATCAAGGCAAGTCTCCACTCGCCCAAAAGCTCTTTCGGACTTGGACTTTGGGGTGGGGGCGTGGACTGTGGAAAAGGGGTGGGGTCGACATGGGAGTTGGGGGACAGTAAGAATTGCTTCGTTTCCGTGGAAAAGTCGCTTGGAAGTTTTACTTTTGTTTTATGGTCGCGGGCGGGGCGGGGTGGTGGATGTTGGAGTTCAACTTCCAAAAGTGTCTCCATATAAATCCTGGTATTACAGACTCTGGGAGGGTGAGGAAGACAAAATAAACGACACTAAAAGAACAGAATCAAGAACACGTGAGGGGGTGAGAAGTGTTTGAGACCTTGTTTGAGTCCCATTTGGAAAAGGATTTTCACTCAAATCTCTGTCCCCTCCCCTCACCTTACCCCCATTAACTTCTAGGGGTCAAACACGGCCCCACCCCCTAAACCGGGTCTATGGCAAGCGAGAGGGTAAAGGGACCGGGGCGCTCCACGTGGGAGAGGGATTTGGACTTGCCGGCCCAGGAGTAGGTGTGGCCAGATCTCCGCAGATACTCGGGTGGGTGACTCCAGGAGGCGCCCCTGACAATCACAGCAACCTGAAAGTCACACCCCGCCCCCTGCGCTCCTCGGCCCAGGGTAGGACTTGGAAATGCCTGTCAGACTGGGAAGGACGCAGCTGCCTTGTCAGCCGTTTGATCTCCAGCCGGCGAGGACAAGAGGAGTTGTGGGGCCTGTCCGTGGCCCGGGGACAAGGCCGGAACACGGCCCCCGTGGACACCCCCCATTCCCCAGGCTGCGGCCAACTTTGTGAATTTGATGACCTGGCCTCCAGGGCTGGGCGCGCCACGCGGCTGGCCTCCTCTCCATTCTCAGGGTTTCTCCGGAGGCGGCCAGGGCGGGTCGGGGCCTGGCTCCCGCTGGGCTTCGCGGGCGAGTCCAGCTGCACCCACCCCACTCCGCCCCCAGGCCTGGCTCCGGCGGCTTCACCCGGACGCATAGCGAGGCCGTGACGCCTCCGGGGGCGCCGCCTCCCTCAGAGCCTTTTCCTCGGGGGTCACACGGTGGTTTTTGTTTTCGTCCCGAAGGTCTTGGGTGGGGCGATGGCACCAACAATTTAACAGCGCCCAGCGTCCGTGAGCGAGAATGGAAAGAGATCCTTTCCAGTCCCATACCCTAAAAAATATAACAATAAAATGTGCCCTGGCTTGCAGTTCTGTAAACTGTGGGCTCCAGGGTGGGCGGACTCGAGGCCGAGCGGACGGAGACCGTGGGCGGGGCGCGGACTTGCACCTCCTCGCCCTGGCCAGGCAGGCTGCACCCGGTTGCCCATCCCCAGTACCCCACCTCCACGTGGTCCAAAGTCTAGAAGGGCCTCCCTCTTCTGCCATCCTTCTCACTGCAAAAATCTTTCCTGGAAAGTGGCTTAAGTAAGAAAAATATGCCCTCACCCACCTTTAATAAACTTACTAAGACATTCAGAAACTGGCCATCCCTACTCGCGCAGACTCTAAATTTGAAAGATCAGCTCGCGCTCTCTTTCTGAGAACTGGCGATGTGAAGCCCAGAGAGGGTGAGCACTTTGCCCTAGGACACACAGCGCATCAGGGACTGGTCTGGACCCAAAACATCGCAGCGTGCCTGCAGCCCAGCTCCGCCAGCGATCCAAGACTTGAAATCCCGACACGCGACCCTCAGGTTGATTACAAGGAAGTGAGACCCCGCCAGTGGCAAGGCGGGATGGGGAGGATCCCTCAGGAAAAGGGGGCCCCTCCGCGGGCGGAGCAAGGGCTCTCGGAGTCCCAGCTACAGCCACCACCCCGCGTGCGGTCAGGGGCCGTGCCTGGGGAGGGGGCACTCCCTCCCCACCCCCAGCAGGAAGTAGCAGGCGTGGGCAGGCACGGGCCCCACCGACCCGAAGAGCACTTCCTCATTGGCCCCGCGCTGCCCCGACGGCGGGAAGAGGGACGCGCGGGCGGGC
>NW_016825652.1:0-1111 GCF_001698545.2 Rhinopithecus bieti | reverse complement strand
CTGCAGCCTCCGCCTCCTGGGTTCACACGATTCTCCTGCCTCAGCCTCCTGAGTAGCTGGGATTACAGACGTGCACCACCATGCCTGGGTAATTTTTGTATTTTTAGCAGAGATGTTTTACCATGTTGGCCAGGCTGGTCTTGAACCCCTGACCTCAAGTGATCCACCTGCCTCAGCCTCCCACAGTGCTGCGATTACAGGCGTGAGCCACCGCACCCATCCTGTTCATGTTGTATTAATACATGTGTCAGTACGTCATTCCTTTTATGAATGAATAATATCTGCTGCATGGATAGATCACATTTTGTTTATCCATTCATTCAGTGACAGGCATTTGGGTTGTTTTCACCTTTTGGCTTATGTGAATAGTGCCGCTGTGAACATTCATGAGCAAGTACTTATCTGAGTACCTGGTTTCAACTGTCTGGAGTGTATACCTGGGAGTGGAATTGCTGGGTCACACGGTAATCCTGTTTTACTTCTTTTTTTGAGACAGGGTCTCGCTCTGTCACCCAGGCTGGATGGAGTACAGTGGCATGATCATGGCTCACTGCAGCCTCAAACTCCTGGGTTCAAACTATCCTCCTGGCTCAGCCTCCTGAGTAGCTGGGACTATAGGTGTGTGGCACGATGCTGGGCTAATTTTTTTGAGACAAAGTCTTACTTTGTCACCCAGGCTAGAATGCAGTGGTACGATCATGGCTCACTACAACTTCTGCCTCCCTGGTTTAAGCGATTCTCCTGCCTTAGCCTCCTGAGTAGCTGAGATTATAGGTGCCTGCCACCATGCCCAGCTAATTTTGTATTTTAGTAGAGATGAGGTTTCACCCTGTTGGTCAGGCTGGTCTCGAATTCCTGACCTCAAGCAATTCACCCACCTTGGCCTCCCAAAATGCTGGGATTACAGGTATAAGCCACTGTACCTGGCCAAGTGCCCAGCTAATTTTAACGTTTTTTTTGTTTGTTTGTTTGAGATGGAGTCTCACTCTTGTTGTCTAGGCTGGAGTGCAATGGCGTGATCTCAGGTCACTTCAGCCTCCGCCTCCTGAACTCAAGCGATTCTCCCGTCTCAGCCTCTTGAGTAGCTGGGATTACAGGCATGCACCACCTC
>NW_016825651.1:0-3314 GCF_001698545.2 Rhinopithecus bieti | reverse complement strand
GTCCAGACCACCCCACTGGACACAGCTGCCGGGGCCCGGGACGAGAGGAGCCCAGCCCAGCCCAGCCTACCCCGGGGCCCCTGGTCCCGCTTCTCTTCTTCCCTCTCTTTTTACCTCCACCATCCCCCATCCGCATTGTCTGTCTCAATTCAACTTTGACTAATATGGATTCCTCGGGCCTTGGCCGGGCAGTAATTACCGCCTGCCCCCCGGGAGCCAGAAACCATCCCCCCCATCCCCGCCGAGTTCAACGCCGCTCCTCTCAGGAGGGGGGAGGGGGTTTACAGCGCGCTCTCCGGTCTACACCGCGAGTCCCGTCTACACCGCGCTCCCCCCGCGGCCCCCTGCCCCCGGGATCAGAAGTTTGCCCCAGAAGGAGCCTAGCAGGAGGCAGTAAGGACCCCCACACCCCACCCCAGCTGGCCGGCCGGCGCGTAAACACCCGCACCCGGCCGGCACGGCCCGTGGGGGAGGGGAGGGAGGAAAGGCGCCCCTCCCCCCGCGCCCGCCGACCCGCCAGCCCTATTACCTGTCATTGAGCTGGTCCTCGGTGCCCGGCAGCGGGTGAACCACGAAATGGATGGACGTCATGGTGCTTTCCTTCTCGTCCTCCTCCCGAGGGCGGCCCCCTCCCGCTCTCACCCGCCCCCCAGCCCTCTACCCCTCCCCAAAACCCACAGCCGCCGCCGCCTCCCAGTCCCCAAATGGAGGGAAGCAAATACGCAGGGGCCGCCGCCGCCTCCCTGCCGGGCGTGTGTCCGTGGCCCGGAGGGGTGGGCAGGAGGGCGAATCCACACGCCACCCGCTCCCCCGGCGACAGCGCGGAGTGCGAGGCTGGCGGCCGGGACCACGGGCGCGCCGCCGGCCAGCGGCAGACGGGCGTTGGGAGAGGGGCGGCCGGGGGAGGAGAGGGGCGGCTGCTGGCTGCGGGCTACGGGGACGGTCTGGTCCCGGCGGCGGACGGGGTCCGGACTAGGGGAGGTGGGGAAGGAGATGAGCCCGCACCGCGCGTCACTAGCGAGAAGGCGCCACCGCCGCCGCCAACACCGCCGCCGCCATCTTCACTTCTGCCCCAGTTTCTCCGTCTCGCAGGCTCCGTTCCGGAGCGGCGGGGGAGGGGCGAACGGGAGGAGGAGGAGGAGGGAGGAGACCGGCGGGCGGGGGCGCGGCGGCGAGAGGCGGGGCTCCGGGAAACGGGCGGTAAGGCCCCTCGATTGGGCAGCTCAACGTTGTCCGGCCACGACGCTGTAAGGCGCGTGCCGATTGGTCCGTTCGGCTCCCGAGCCCAGCCCCGCCGGGGTGGGATGTCTCCAGAGTGAGTGTTCCGGAGAGCACGTGTTAGGGAAGGAGGTGGCTGCGGGCGAGCCAGCAGGGAGGGAGGGTAAGTGTGAGTCCCAGAGGAGGTGAGGAGGAAGAGGGGCTCTTGCGTTCGCTCGCCCGTATTCCCCTGGGGCAGCCCTAATTATTTGGCGGATCCTTAGGAGTTTCTTGCTGCCTCTCATCCTTCGTCCGCAGTTGTATTTAAAGTGGAAGTTGGTAAAATCAGTTAAAGGGCAAGACATATGCAGCCTTTTATTGGAAAAGTAAGTAGTTATGTAAGGGCCTTTCCAGAAAGAGATGGAGTTGACTTTGCAGCAACTTCTATTTCCTCAGTCTCCCCAGTTTCCTCACCACCATCACATATCCAAAGACAAAATGTGGAAATTTCCACTAATTTCCTGATATAAATGATTCGTGATTTTTTATTACTTTGTAATGAAAGACGATAAACCTATTCTACAAAGGAGTTCAATTTATTATCAGTGGAATCAGAACGGAAAATCATTTTTTTTTTTTTTCTGAGACGGAGTTTCGCCCTTGTTGCTCAGGCTGGAGTGCAATGGCGAGGTCTTGACTCACCTCAACCTCCGCCTCCCAGGTTCAAGCGATTTTCCTGCCTCAGCCTATGGAGTAGCTGGGATTGCAGTCATGCGCCACCACGCCCGGCTAATTTTGTATTTCTTTTTTAGTAGAGACGTGGTTTCACCATATTGACCAGGCTGGTCTCGAACTCCCAACCTCAGGTGATCCACCCGCCTCGGCCTCCCAAAGTGCTGGGATTACAGGCCTGAGCTGCTGCGCCTGGCCGAGATAGGATCTTTTAAAACCGAATTCCTTCTATCAGACAACGTTCAGAGTTTTGGCCACCGCGCATGGTGGCTCACGCCTGTAATCCCAGCACTTCGGGAGACTGAGGCTGGCGGATCACCTGAGGTCAGGAGTTCAAGACCACCCTGGCCAACTTCATGATACCCCATCTCTACTAAAATGCAAAATTAGCCGAGCGTGGTGGTGCGCGCCCGTAATCCCCACTAATCAGGAGGTTGAAGCAGAAGAATCGCTTGAACGCGGCAAGTTGCAGTGAGCTGAGATCACACCACTGCACTCCAGCCTGGGCAACAGAACGAGACTCCATCTCAAAAAAAAAAATTTTTTTTAATCGAATAAACCTGTTTTTTTTTCCCTAAGGATCCAATTCAGGACTTTCTTCTCAAAGTTTTCTATGACCTCCTTTAAAAGATCAAGTACCTCTTTGAAGGCAAAACTGAGAACATGAAGTTCCTTCTACAGAGGTGGTCTGTTAATGAATTACACACACACACACTTTTGCTTAGGAAGTTCTTTTGAGCAAAATGTGTGAAAATTACTTATAAATCAGGATAGACCCAGTACCGTTGAGGCAGATAATGGAACACTTTTGTAGGTTACCAGCTCAACCACTGGCCCAGATTAGTTTAGACTAAAAGTTATTTCAAGGTCACTATTAGACATCCCTTTGAGTCCTGAGGAAGGAGGGTAGACCAGTAGACCACACTAGATTTCAAGCCAAACTGATCTAAAAGAAAAAAAAATTTTTTTTTGAGACAGAGTTTTGCTCTGTCACCCAGGCTGGAGTGCAATGGCGCTATCTCGGCTCACTGCCACCTCCGCCTCCTGGGTTCAGGTGATTGAGGTGCCTGGGATTACAGGCACCTCCACCATGGGTAATTTTGTATTTTAGTAGAGACAGGGTTTCACCGTGTTGGCCAGGCTGGTCTCGAACTCCTGACCTCAGGTGATCCACCCGCCTCAGCCTCCCAAAGTGTTGGGATTACAGGCGGGAGCCACTGCACCCAGCCCAGATCTAAATTTCAGCTCTGTTTCTGCTACTTAACTACGTGGCCTTACTTGGATTTAGATTAGATTTGGCCAGGCACGCTAGCTCACGCCTCTAATTCCAGCACTTTGGGAGGCCCAGGCGGGTGGATCACCTGAGGTCAGGAATTTGAGACCAG
>NW_016825650.1:0-914 GCF_001698545.2 Rhinopithecus bieti | reverse complement strand
AGCAAGCCATGGGAAGGTGGGGCTGAATTCTGCACAAACCCTTTGTTTTAACTTTTATATTTTTCTAAGTTGAATAGCTGCCAGCAAGGGTAGCCCGTCTGAGGGCCTGATAGGAAATGGTGGTGGGGGAGGAGGTGAAGGCTGGTTTTGGAAAGAGAGAGATAAGTGGGTTTTTGTAACCAATAGCCACTATGGTCCTGACAGGGCAGAAGGGTACAGGTTGCAGTTGATGAAATTGTGCATTTTTTCCAGGGAGTGCCCTTGAGTTGGATACATGGAGAGTGGTGCCGTCAGAGAGGGGAGGGGTTGGTAAGAGGTGTGGGAGGGGTTAGTAAGAGGTGTTTTATGGAATCCGACTTGTATCATGTTTAGTTAAGAGGCTATGAGGCGTAGGAGGGTGACAGCCCTGTGTGTGACTGTGTGGGTGGATTTGATGGATTGGGGGGAAAGGTGTTTAGCCGAGCAAGATTATAAACAGGTTTGGGGAATGAATTGGTCAACTAGTTGAGATGCAGGTTTATTTTGGACTGAGTTCATGTGGCCAGGTTGACAGGAAGGGTTGTGAATTGCTGGATTTGTGTGGACAAACAAATTTAACAGTTGGAAGGAAGAGGGGAGTGTGACTGATTTACAAGGCAATGTGTGAGGCTGATGAAGGGGGCTCAACTGTTAGAGGCTAGGGGTCGGAACTTCGAGTATCCCACAGACAAAGAGGACAAAAGAAGAAAGAGGAGATTTGAGTAGGAGTGAAATTTTGGAAGGCGCCCTGCAGTCATACCTCCTGGATTAGTGTGAGAAATTGGTAGGACTATTCAGGGACATGGGGAAGGGAAACCAGGAAAGGTCTGAAATCAAGTAGGAGAAAAAAGATTGGAAATTGGAGACGGAGAGTGTTATGGACTAAGGGTTGGCAA
>NW_016825649.1:0-1117 GCF_001698545.2 Rhinopithecus bieti | reverse complement strand
TCTCAAAAAAAAAAAAGGATGAGAGGACCTTCTAATTTTAAAACTGAAACATAGGGTGGGAGGGGAAACAGGAAGTAGAGGTTAAAAAAAACCCAAAATAAATCATGTCTAATGGTCAGGAAGGCAAAGAAGGAGAGGCTTGCAGGAGGCTGAAAGTCAAAGTGCTGGGAACTGCGTGAATAGCACTGCGTTCAGGTTTCCAAGCACCTGCTTTTAGTACCTCATTCCGTATCCTTTGGGGTCACTCTCAGAATCATGGGGACAGTATCTCATCTCGAGGATTTCCATGTGTGTCTCCACACTGGTGTGTAAGGAGCTTATTGGAAGCTATTTCAGCCAAAGCTTGATGCATCGGACAAGCTCTGGGGAAAAACAAACTCCCAGAAATGGAGACTAGAAAGTCATACACATATTGCCGAGTATCTCCTGTTTTGGAGGGAAGTTCTGCATCGTGGTCTGCAACTGTCAGAGATCCTGGTGTGGATCTGTCCTTGTTACCTGCTGCAGTGGTGTCCACGATGCATGCTGATTTCAGAAATTCCTTCCCTTCTCTCTTTCTCTACCCTATTGCCTTAACCCTGGTACCCAAATCAGTTACCTGTGCTCATATCCTTAAGTCCTGCTTTCAGAGTAACCTGTGCTAAGCAAGGACTGGGAAATATGCCAGAAGGTTTTTCGATGTCCTCACCCCTTTTTTAACCGCTCAGCATGACTTGCCTTTATCAGTCCTGGACTTCTTCTTGTATTTTGCTGCTTTTTTTTTTTTTTTTTTTTTTTTTTGAGACAGGATCACGCTCTGTCACCTAGGCAAGAGTGCAGTGGCGCAATCTCCACTCACTGCAACCTCAGCCTCCTGGGTTCAAGCACTTCTCCTGCCTCAGCCTCCCGAGTCGTTGAGATTACAGGCAGCTGTCACCATGCCAGGCTAATTTTTGTATTTTCAGTAGAGATGGGGTTTCACCATGTTATCCAGGCTGGTTTTGAACTCCTGATCTCAGGTGATCTGCCCGCCTTGGCCTCCCAAAGTGCTGGGAGTACAGGCATGAGCCACCATGCTCAGCTAATTTTTGTATTTTTAGTAGAGATGGGGTTTCACCATGTTATCCAGGCTGGTTTT
>NW_016825648.1:0-1329 GCF_001698545.2 Rhinopithecus bieti | reverse complement strand
TTCTAAACACAGGCTACAATGCACTCCCGTATATCACATTGCAGATTCTGTGAAAACAGTGTTAGCAAACTTCTGACAAACAGAAGTTTGTAACTTCTGTTAGCAAACAGTGTTAGCAAAGAAATTTCTGAGAAGGCTTCTGTTCAGTTTTTATCAGAGGATATTTCATTTCTCACTATATGATTCTATGCTATCCAAAATATCACTGCTCTGATTCCACAACAGTGCTTGCAAAATCCTCCATGAAAGACTGGTGTAACTCTGTGACATGAATTCACATGTCAGAAAGCAAATACTCAGAAGCTTTCTTTCTGTTTTTTCTCTGAGAATATTTCCATTGTCACCATAAGCTTCAATGTGCTGTGAAATATCTCTTTACAGATTTCGAGAAAACCGTGTTAGCAGACTGTTCAATGAAAAGAACACTGTAACTCTGTGAGATATACTCCCACATCACAAAGCAGTTTCTCAGAAAGCTTCGCTCTGGTTTTTATCTGAGGATATCTCCTTTGTCACCATAGGGTCCAATGAGCTCTAAACATCCTATTGCGTTTTCCATGAAAACAGTGCTAGCAAAGTGCTGAATGAAAACAACGGTGTAACTCTGTGAGATGAAGTCACACATCACAAACAGGTTTCTCAGAAAGCTTCTTTCTAGTTTTTATCTGTGGATATTTCGTTTTTCACTATAGGCCTCAAAGCGTTCCCAAATATCCCTTTGCAGATTCCACGAAAATAGTGTTTGCAAACTGCTCCGTGAAAACAAAAGTGTAACTCTGTGAAATGAATTCACACATCAAAAAGAACTTTCTCAGAAAGCTTCTTTCCAGTTTTCGTCTGAGGATATTTCCTTGTCACCATAAGTTTCAATGCCTTCCAAAATATTCCTTCTCATATTACCCAAAAAGAGTGCAAGAAAAGTGATCCATGAAAAGAATCATGTAACTCTGTGAGACGAATTCACACATCCAAAGAAATTTCTCAGAAAGATTGTTTTTGTTTTTTGCCTGAGGATATTTCCTTTGTCCCCACAGGCTTCAATGCACTCCCAAATATCCTAACACAGGTTCCATGAAAACAGTGTTAGCAGACTGCTGAGTGAAAAGAATGGTGTAACTCTGTGAGATGAATGAACCTATCACAAAGCAGTTTCTCAGAAAGACTCTCTCTAGTTTTTATCTGAGGATATTTCCTTTGTCACCATAAGCTTCATTGCACTAAGAAATATGCCATTGCAGATTCCAAGAAAACAGTGTTAGCACACTGATCCATGAACAGATCAGTGTATCTCTGTGAGATGCACTCACACATCACAGTGCAGTTTCCCAA
>NW_016825647.1:0-1509 GCF_001698545.2 Rhinopithecus bieti | reverse complement strand
TCATGAAAATTGTATGTTTTTTGAAGGAGTAGAGGAAGCAAGGAGGTGTGATAAAAATTTTGACTGTTGAAGTGGCATGGGGGCAGGTTGAACTTGTCCAAGACTGCTTCCCTGCAGGCCAGCCTCCTTCAAGCCTTCATGAATGCTCTCCATTTCTGGGCGTAAGGTCATCAAAGCTGAGTTCTAGTAGAAGAGACATTCTAGACGTCTAGAATGTCTGATGCACACACACTTAGAGGTCTAGAGACACCTGTTCTAGAAGTCCACCATTATGCCTCCACTGCTTAGGTCTTGAAGAGAAATCACATTCATTCATTCTACAAGTATCTACTCAGGACGTGATATTTGTCCGGTGAGTGATGAGCACAATGGTTGATAGGCAGAGACAAACAATAATCAAAAAATGAGTCATAAAGGGTAATGAAAGCTGGGTGCAGTGGGTCATGCCTGTAACCCCAGCATTTTGGGAGGCGGAAGCAGATGGATCACCTGAGGTCAGGAGTTTGGGACCAGTCTGGACAACATGGTGAAACCTTGTCTTTACTAAACATACGAAAATTAGCCAGGCGTGGTGGCCTCTGCTGAGCTCTCTTTTGTGTTTTAATGTAAGGTTAAGGAGCTCCTGGGCCTTTGGGGATTCTCTGCCAAACCAGGTCCCATCATCATGGCTTTCTCCCTTCTCTGCACTGGTGGACAGATAATCTGCAGCTGCACACAGGACACACAGAGCTTACCCCTGCTCACTCAGGCTCACCTCCTAGGATGTCTCCTAGGCAGGCAGAAATCGAGGCTGGTTTGCCACACTCACATTTGGGGACCAGGGACCTGCACCTGCCCTTGCTACGCTCAACTGTCTCCCGGGCTGTCACCACTGCCCTCAGAAGAGCTCACACTGCTGGTGTGCCCAACCGTTTCTCAGGCTCTTGCCAAGAGGCAGCAAGAGAGTTTCCCCTACTCACCTGCCCACTGGGAACAAAACTTTATTTACTTTTTATTGAGGTAAAACAGATTTAACATAGACTACCATTTTAATCATTTTTGAGTACAGGATTTATTGGTGTTAAGCTTATTCACATTGTTCTCTCACCATCACCACCAATCCATCTCCAGAACTTTCTCATCATCCCAATATCAGACTGTGAACCCATTAATCATCCAGCTCCCTGCTCCCTTTTCTTCAAGTCCCTTAATTTGAAGTGGAATGAGGAGACTATTTTTGAAATTACAATGTTCACCTTTTGTTGACTTTCTCCTTGACAACCTTCCCTTGATTTAGTCAGATGTCCCCACCCCCTGGTTTCTAGGACAGATTCCTCCCAGGCCTCAGGAGACTGTGCCCCATCTGCTGATGATGCCATAGTGGGACCCCAACAGGAAAACTAGGATATCTAATGTGCAAGGGCAGGGTTTTCAGGGGAGAGGAGGGGTTTCCTGAGAATTCTGGAAGCATGTCTGGAACTAGAGCCTTGAGTGGGAAGTACAGCATTTTTCTATCAGCAAAGCACTGAG
>NW_016825646.1:0-1340 GCF_001698545.2 Rhinopithecus bieti | reverse complement strand
TGTCGCCCAGGCTGGAGCGCAGTGGGCGGATCGCAGCTCACTGCAAGCTCCGCCGCCCGGGTTTTACGCCATTCTCCTGCCTCAGCCTCCGGAGTAGCTGGTACTACAGGCGCCCGCCACCTCTCCCGGCTAGGGTTGTTTTTTTGTATTTTTAGTAGAGACGGGGTTTCACCGTGTTAGCCAGGATGGTCTCGATCTCCTGACCTCGTGATCCGCCCGTCTCGGCCTCCCAAAGTGCTGGGATTACAGGCTTGAGCCACCGCGCCCGGCTTTAGATTTTATTCTTATACGCATAAGCATAACCAGGTTGTTCTGGGAAAGATTCCTAAACTTTTAACCTTCCTCACTGATTGATTCATACAAACGTGTTCTTACACTACAATGTAGGCATAGAAGGATGAATAAAATTTACCTCCTACACAGAAAGAACAGAGATTCCAGGCTGGCAGAGCAAACTGATGACTGCACTCGTGTTTTCAATGGCACAATCAGACAAAGTACCTTGGCTGAATAAAATCAGAAATGTGGCATTTGAAATCAATCTTTTTTTTTTTTTTTTCTTGAGATGGAGTTTCACTCTTGTTGCCCAGGCTGGAGTGCAATGGCGTGATATTGGCTTAATGCAACCTCCGCTCCCAGGTTCAAGTGATACTCCTGTCTCAGCCTCCTGAGTAGTTGGGATTACAGGTGTGCACCACCACACCCAGCAAATATATACATTTTTTTCTTTTGTTTTAGTAGAGACGGGGTTTCACCTTGTTGGTCAGGCTGGTCTCAAACTCCTGACCTCAGGTAATCTGCCTGCCTGGGCCTCCCAAAGTACTGGGATTACACGCGTGAGCCACCGCACCAAGCCTGAAATAAATTTTTTTTTTTTTTTTTTTTTTTTTTTGAGATGGAGTCTCTCTCTGTCGCCCAGGCTGGAGTGCAGAAGCCCGATCTCAGCTCACTGCAAGTTCTGCCTGCCGGGTTTATACCATTCTCCTGCCTCAGCCCCCCAAGTAGCTGGGACTACAGGAGCCCACCACCTCGCCCCGCTAATATTTTGTATTTTTTAGTAGAGACGGAGTTTCACCTTGTTAGCCAGGATGGTCTCGATCTCCTGACCTGGTGATCCGCCCGTCTTGGCCTCCCAAAGTGCTGGGATTACAGGCTTGAGCCACCGCGCCCAGCCTGAAATAAGTTTTATATGACCCGTTGATGGTATAGTGGTTAGCATAGTTGCCTTCCGTGAAGTAAATCTTATGGACAAAAATTGACCCTTCTAAATCAATACTTCAAAAAGCTTACTTGTTAATACCTCGTTAGAAACATTCTACCTAGGCCGGGCGCGGTGGCTC
>NW_016825645.1:0-942 GCF_001698545.2 Rhinopithecus bieti | reverse complement strand
AAAGAGAACAAAGAATACATTTCTAAAGAAATTTAACATTTATGTTTGATATAAGCATACAAATTCATTTTTTGAATAGTTAAAATACCCAAATAGAATGTTAAATTTGTCCAAGTCACTCAAGTTAGAAGGTTCTAGATTTTGCCAGAAATTAACTTTACATGATTATAAATAAGGATTTTTTAAGAAGTTTACATTTTTATATAAGCTTTTAAGATTAAAGTTCTAGTTGTCTATTGTTACAGAGCAAGCTACCCCCTAAATCTTGTAACTTACCATTTTATTATTTTTTATTATTTTGTAGGTCAGAAATTAGTACAGGTCTCATACTGGGCAGTTCTTTTGCTGCCTCTCCACATGGCTAGCTTGGGCTTCCTCATAGCAGGGCAATCTCAGGATCATTATATTTCTTACGCAGTAGAACAGGGTTGCAAAAGAGGAAATTCCAAGAGGCAAGAAGTAGACCTTTCTTTCAAGGCCTAGACCCAGAAACTGTTACAGCAGCACTTCTATATGTTCTATTGGTCAAAGCAGTCACAGAGATCACCCAGACTCAAGCCTAGGGGACACAGACCTACCTCTGAACAGGAAAAATGTCAAGGATTTTGTAGCCATCTTCGATCCACTACAACAAAATGTTTCATTTTGGAATCATCTCGTTAATAAATTTTCCTAAAAAGGGCATACATGGCCTAGTACAGTGGCTCACACCTGTAATCCCAGCACTTTGGGAGGCCAAGGCAGGGGGATCACGAGGTCAGGATATGTATATATATACACACAAAAATTAGCCAGGCATAGTGGTGCACGCCTATAATCCCAGCTACTCCGGAGGCTGAGGGCTGAGGCAGGAGAATTGCTTGAACCCAGGAAGTGGAGGTTGCAGTGAGCAGAGATTGTGCCACTGCATTCCAGCTTGGGTGACAGAGTGAGACTCCATCT
>NW_016825644.1:0-643 GCF_001698545.2 Rhinopithecus bieti | reverse complement strand
CCAAAGAATTATTTACCTTTATGAGATGAATACACACATCACAAAGCAGTTGCTCAGAAAGATTCTTTTCAGTTTTCATCGGAAGACATGTCATTGCTCACCACAGGCCTCTGGGTGCCCCTATATAGCCTTTTGCAGAATCCTCCAAGACAGAGTTTCCAAACTGGGCAATGTAGAGTCAGCTTGAACTCTGTGAATTGAATGCATATATCAGAGAGCAGATTCTTGGAATGCTTCTTTCTGGGTTTTATGTGAGGATATTTCAGTTTTCTCCATATTCTTCAAAGCACTCCAAAATATCACTTTTTTGGTTTTACAGGAACAGTGTTCAAACACTTCCTTAAGAAGAAAGAGTGATAACTCCCTGAGTGAAATGCACACATCACAATGCAGTTTCTCAGAACGTTCCTCTACAGTTTTTATCTGAAGAGATTTCCTTTTTCACCATAGGCCTGAAGGTGTTCCCGAATATCGCTTCGCGAATCCGTCCATGACGGAGTTTCAAAACTGCATAATATAAAGAAAGCTTTATCTATGTCAGAGGAATAGACATATCTATCACAAAGCAGTTGCTCAATAAACTTCTCTCCAATTTTCACCGGAAGATGTCTCCTTGCTCACCACAGGCTTCTGGGCGCTATTT
>NW_016825643.1:0-1212 GCF_001698545.2 Rhinopithecus bieti | reverse complement strand
AAAAAAAAAACAGAAAAAAGAGAAAGGGAAAAAAAAAAACACAAAAAAGCCCAAGATTATATTAACTTATCTTGGTTTTTTTTGTTTGTTTGTTTGTTTTGAGATGGAGTTTCGCTCTGTTGCCCAGGCTAGAGTGTGGTGGTGCAATCTTGGCTCACTGCACCCTCCCCCTCCCGGGTTCAAGTGATTCTCTTGCCTCAGCCTCCCAAGTAGCTGGCAGCTAATTTTTGTATTTTTAGTAGAGACGGGGTTTCACCATCTTGGCTAGGCTCGTCTCAAACTCCTGACCTCAGGTGATCCACCCACCTTGGCCTCCTAAAGTGCTGGGATTACAGGTGTGAGCCACCACGGCTTTGATTTCTAGGTGTAGACATTTCTCATTTAAAACAAATTTTTTTTTTTCTTAGAGATAGGTTCTTACTTTTTATCGCCCAGACTGGAGTGCAATGGCATGATCATAGCTTACTTTTGCCTTGAACTCCTGGGCACAGGGAATCCTCCCACTTTGGCCTCCCAAAATGCTGGGATTATAGGTGTGAGCCACTGCATCTGGCCTAAAGCAAATTGTAAAATAATAAGAGTTGGATTCAATCACCAAGGTATCTTCTGATTCCAATTCCATGTATGATTTTATTTTTTATTTTATTTTTGTTTTGAGACAGAGTCTTGCTCTGTCGTCCATGCTGGAGTGCAGTGGCATGATCTCAGCTCACTGCAACCTCCACCTCCTGGGTTCAAGCGATTCTCCTGCCTCAGCTTCCCAGTAGCTGGGATTATAGACATGCACCACCACACTTGGCTAACTTTTTTGTATTTTTAGTAGAGACGGGGTTTCACCATTTTGGTCAGGCTGGTCTCAAACTCCTGACCTCAAGTGATCAGCCTGCCTTGGCCTCCTAACATGCTGGGATTACAGGCATGAGCCAAAGCACCCAGCCTCCATGCATGATTTGAGTGTCAAGTTAGCAAAAGGAAAATACCAGTTTCTAGCCCTTTAACACAACAATGACAAACAGGTGTTAGAAACACTAGGCGGAGCACAGTGCCCTCTAAAGTCTGTTTTACGCAAGTATGCTGGATGTCATTGCTTGAAAGTTTGGGTGTTAGTCCAACAATAGTTGCTCTAACGTGTCTGTTGTGGAGCCTCCCTAGAGCTTAACGTGTGACCTGTCCCCCTCAGGGAAGAGCAACGGAAGAAACGCGAGCAAGAAC
>NW_016825642.1:0-1311 GCF_001698545.2 Rhinopithecus bieti | reverse complement strand
TAGTAGATCTGTGAAGGGACACTTCAGAGTACAATGAGGCCTATAGTGAAAAGCCGAATATCCCAAGACAAAAACTAGACAGAAGCTATCTGTGAAACTGCTTTGCAATGTGTGGATTCAGCTCAGAGTTAAACCTTTGTTTGGATACAACTGGTTGGAAAAACTCTTGTAGAATCTGCAAAGGGATGTTTTGGAGTGGACCGAGGCCTATAGTGAATAACTAAATATCCCTTGATAAAAACTAGAAAGGAGCTATCTGTGAAACTGCTTTGTGAAGTGTGCATTAAGCTTACAGAGCTAAAACTCCCCTTTGTCTCAGTAGGTTGAAAACACTCTTTTTGTAGAATCTGAGAAGGGACATTTCGATGTCCACTGAGGCCTATATTGGAAACAGTATATCCTGAAATGAAAACTAGAAAGAAGCTACCTGTGAAACTGCTTTGTGATGTGTGGATTCAACTAATAGAGTTAAACATTTCTTTTGATTCAACAGGTTGGAAACACTCTTTTTGTAGAATCTGCAAAGGGACATTTCAGAGCCCACTGAGATCTTCAGTGCAAAACAAAATATCCCATGATAAAAGCTAGAGACAAACTGTCTGTGAAACTGGTTTGCAATGTTTGCATTCAGCTCCATGAGGTAAACCTCTCTTTTGATTCAGCAGGTTAGAAGCACTGTTTTTGTAGAATCTGTGAATAAACATTTCAAAGCCCACTGAGAGCTATCGTGACAAACTGAATATTTCATGATAAAAACTAAAAAGAAGATGTCTGTGAAACTGCTTTGTTATGTATGCATTCAGCTGCAAAAGTTAAACATTTCTTTTAATTCAACAGTTTGAAAACCCTCTTCTTGTAGAATCTGTGAAAAAGCATGTCAGAGTCCACTAGGGCCTATAGTGAAAAAACGTATATCCCATGATTAAAAGTAGAAAGAAGGTATCTGTGAAATGGTTTAGTGATGTTTGCATTCAGCTCACAGAGTTAAACCTCTCTTTTGATCAGCACTTTGGAAACATTCTTTTTGTAGAATCTGCAAAGAAGCAATTTTTAGGCCACTGATGGCTATAGTGAAAATCCACATGTCTCACAATAAAAACTAGAAAGAAGTTATGTGTGAAACTTCTTCATGAGGTGTGCATTTTACTCTCAGAGTTAAACCTTTCTTTTGATTCAACAAGTTGGAAACACTCTTTTTGTAGAATCTGCGAGGAAACATTTTGAATCCCACTGAGGCCTATAGTGAAAAAACAAAAATACCGCAATAAAAATTAGAAAACAACTATCTGTGAAACTGCTTTGCGATTTGTG
>NW_016825641.1:0-909 GCF_001698545.2 Rhinopithecus bieti | reverse complement strand
GGAATCTCGTTCTATTACCCAGGCTGGAGTGCAGTGGTGCGATCTCGGCTCACTGCAATCTCCACCTCTCTGGTTCAAGTGATTCTCATGCCTCAGCCTCTTGAGTAGCTGGGATTATAAGCATGTGCCACCATGCCCAGTTAACTTTAGTATTTTTAGCAGAGAAGGTCTTTCACCGTGTTGGTCAGGCTGTTCTCAAACTTCTGACCTCAAGTGATCCACCCACCTCAGCCTCCCAAAGTGCTGGAATTACAAGCCTGAGTCACCGCACCTGGCCAGATTTATGCTCTTTTATGAGAGGGGACCATAGATCCCTCTATTCTCTCCTGTGATCTGGGATACTTCCCTCTCAGGTCTTCAATAGTGGTTAGTTTTGAGTATGAGCTGAGGAGAAGAGGAAGTTAAGGAAAGTTTGTATCTAAGCCATACATTATCTAATTTTCCACTATCTCTTACACTGAGATTTTAGGTACAATCATAAATTATCAAATGCTACCTTGCTCTTCTTTGTGACTAACCCTTTTGTTTTTTCTCTCCCCAGGAATATTTCTAAATAATTGAGGGTTGTAGGCTACAATTCTATTATTCCTAGTTTTTCCCCCATAATGTTATTTAACTACAGTAATTAATGACTGCTTTGTTTTGACCAGTGCAATGACCAGTACGATTCTGAATATATACATAGTTCCAGAATAGCATTAAGAGCTATTGAATCTTTATTTTTTATTTTATTTTATTTTATTTTTGAGACGGAGTCTCGCTCTGCCGCCCAGGCTGGAGTGCAGTGGCCGGATCTCAGCTCACTGCAAGCTCCGCCTCCTGGGTTTTAGGCCATTCTCCTGCCTCAGCCTTCCGAGTAGCTGGGACTACAGGCGGCCGCCACGTCGCCCGGCTAGTTTTTTTTTTTTT
>NW_016825640.1:0-1308 GCF_001698545.2 Rhinopithecus bieti | reverse complement strand
TCCCTTCTCAGACTCCCCAAAACAGTGATACCAAACTTTTCCATGGAAAGAATGGAGTGACTCTGTGAGATGAACTCACATATCACAAAGATGTTTCTCAGAAAACTTGTTTCTAGTTTTTATCTGAGGATATTTCCTTTTACACCATAGGCCTCAATGCACTCCAAAATATTCATTTGCAAATTCCACGAAAGCAGTGTTAGTAAACTCCTCCATGAAAAAAATCTTGGAACCCTGTGAAATAAATTCACTCATCACAAAGAGTTTCTCGAAAGCTTCTTTCGAGTTTTTATCTGAGGATATTTCCTTTGTCACTATACTCTTCAATGCAATAAAATATATCCATTCACAGATTCCCCAAAAACAGTGCTACCTAACTGTTCCAAGAAAAGAAAGGTATAACTCTGTGACAGGAATGCACACAGCACAAAGAACTTTCTCAGAAAGCATCTTTCTAGCTTCCTTCTGATGATATTTCCTTTGTCACCATAGGCTTTGATGCAATTCAAAATATCCCTTCTCAGATTCCCCAAAAACAGTGCTATCAAGCTGCTCCATGAATAGAATCATGTAACTCTGTGACATAAATTCACAAATCACAAAGCAGTTTCTCAGAAAGCTTATTTCCAGTTTTTACATGAGGATATTTCAATTGTAACCAGAAACTTCATTGTGCTCTGAAATATCCCATTGTAGATTCCAAGAAAAAGGTGTTAGCAAACTGATCAATGAAAAGAACAGTGTGTCTCTGTGAGATGAATTCATATGCATAAAGCAGTTTTTAGAACGCTTCTTTCTAGTTTTTATCTGAGAATATTTTCTTTTCATCAAAGGTCACAATGTGCTCGCAAATACCATTTTGTAGATTCCAGGAAAACAGTGTTAGCAAACTGCCCCATAAAAATAAAGGCGTAACTCTGTGAGATGAATTGACACATCACAAAGAAGTTTCTCAGAAAGCATTTTCTAGTTTTATCTGAGGATATTTCCTTTTTAACTATAGGCCTCATTGCGCTCCAAAATGCCCTTTGTAGATCCCACGAAAACAGTTTTAGCAAACTGCTCCAGGAAAAGAAAGGTGCAACTATGTGAGATGAATTCACGCATCACAAAGAACTTCCTCAGAAACCTTCTTTCTAGTTTTTATCTAAGGATGTTTCCTTTGTCACCATTGGCTTCAATGCAATCCAAAATATCCTTCCTCAGATTCCCCAAAAACAATGCTAGCAAACTGATCCCTGAAGGGAATCGTGTAACTCTGTGAGATGAATTAATACATCACAAAATGGTTTCTCAGAAAGCCTCTTT
>NW_016825639.1:0-359 GCF_001698545.2 Rhinopithecus bieti | reverse complement strand
CCTCCCAAAGTGCTAGGATTACAGGCTTGAGCCACCGCACCTGGCCAACAGGGAAATATTATACCTACATTTGAGCCCTTTCCTTTTAAATTGGGGAAATGCCATGAGGGGCCAGTCCTGGGCCCCATTCCAAACCAGGGCATTTCCAGCTCAGACCCTTCCTTCACCACTGTACAATGTCTGTCCCCTGCCACAGCCAGTAGTGCCAGAGTAGATTTATGCTGCAGAAAAGCTGAAAGTCTTCTGCCTGGGGAACACCCACAAAAAGTTCCAACAGGGATTTTTGAAACATTGCCAGTGGGGATGATAGAATTACTTCTAGGCAGGTCTAGTTTAAATTGAAAAGGAGTGCAAGTATG
>NW_016825637.1:0-1312 GCF_001698545.2 Rhinopithecus bieti | reverse complement strand
TGAAAGAAGCTTTCTGAGAAACTGTTTGTGATGTGTGAATTCATCTCACTGAGTTACACTGTACTTTTCATTGAGCAGTTTGCTAACACTGTTTTCTTGCAATCTGCAATGGGATATTTCAGAACACATTCAGGCTTATGGTGACAAATTAAATAATATCATATAAAAACCAGAAAGAAGCTTTCTGAGAAAACACTTTGTGATATGCTAATTCATCCCACAGAGTTACATGACTCTTTTCATGGAGCAGTTTACTAGCACTGTTTCTGGGGAATCTGAGATGGGTTATTTTGGATCACATTGAATCCTATGGGGAAAAAGGGAATATCCTCATATAAAAACTGGAAAGAAGCTCTCTGAAAAAACACTTTGTCATGTGTTAGTTCACCTAAGAGAGTTACACCTTTATTTTCTGGAGCACTTTGCCATCACTGTTTTCATGAAATCTGCAAAGGGATATTTGGGAGCGTATTGGGGCCTATAGTGAAAAAGGAAATATACTCAGATAAAAATAAGAAAGAAGCTTTCTGAGAAACTGCTTTGTGATGTGTGAATTCATTGCACATAGTTACA
This sequence comes from Rhinopithecus bieti, assembly GCF_001698545.2. Classification (NCBI taxonomy): domain Eukaryota; kingdom Metazoa; phylum Chordata; class Mammalia; order Primates; family Cercopithecidae; genus Rhinopithecus; species Rhinopithecus bieti. The sequence goes on along the minus strand of NW_016825637.1, from coordinate 739 downwards.
CCAGTCTTTTCATGGAGCACTTTGGTAGCACTGTTTTTGGAGAATCTGAGAAGGGATATTTTATTTGCATTGAAGTCTTTGGTGACACAGGAATAATCCTCAGATAAAAGCTTGAAAGAAGTTTTCTGAGTAACTTATTTGTAATGCCTGAATTCACCTCACAAAGTTACACCTTTCTTTTCACAGAACAGTTTGCTAACACTGTTTTTGTGGAATATGTAAAGGGATATTTGTGAGTGTATTGAGGCTTATGGTGAAAAGAGAAATATCCTCAGATAAAAACTAGAAAGAAGCTTTCTGAGAAGCTGCTTTGTAATGTGTGAATTCTTCTCACAGAGTTACACCACTCTTTTCATGGTGAAGTTTGGTAGCACTGTTTTTGGGGAATCTGAGAAGGAATATTTTCGTTTCCATTGAAGTCTTTGGTGACAATGGAATAATCCTCAGATAAAAGCTAGAAAGAAGCTTTCTGAGGAACTTGTTTGTGGTGCGTGAATTCACCTTGCAAGGTCACACCTTTCTTTTCATGGAGCAGTTTGCTAACACTGTTTTTGTGGAATATGCAAAGGGATATTTGTGAGTGTATTGAGGCTTATGGTGAAAAGGGAAATATCTTCAGATAAAAACTAGAAAGAAGCTTTCTGAGAAACTGCTTTGTAATGTGTGAATTCTTCTCACAGAGTTACACCACTCTTTTCATGGCACAGTTTGGTAGCACTGTTTTTGGGGAATCGGAGAA
>NW_016825636.1:0-1310 GCF_001698545.2 Rhinopithecus bieti | reverse complement strand
TGGCTCTGTGGGCGTGGGACCCTCCCAGCCAGGTGTGGGATGTATTCTCCTGGTGTGCCCGTTGCTTAAAGCACAGTATTGGGGTGGGAGTCACCCGATTTTCCAGGTGTTGTGTGTCTCAGTTCCCCTGGCTAGGAAAAGGGATTCCCTTCCCCCTTGCGCTTCCCAGGTGAGGGGATGCCTCGCCCTGCTTCAGGTCTCGCTGGTCGGGCTGCAGCAGCTGACCAGCACCGATTGTCCAGCACTCCCTAGTGAGATGACCCCAGTACCTCAGTTGAAAATGCAGAAATCACCGGTCTTCTGTGTCACTCGCGCTGGGAGTTGGAGACTGGAGCTGTTCCTATTTGGCCATCTTGCTCCGCCTCCAGGGCCTCTTTTTGGATGGAGGAGGGGACAAAGGAAGAAGAGTACATTTTGTTGAAACCTAGAGATATTAATTGACTCACCCAAGGACATACTGTGAATGGGACCAGAACCTTTGTCTCCTTAGCTCCTAACTGCCTACATTTCTCCATGTCATACTACCTCCTATTATGTCATACACAGCTTAAAATCTAAGATGATTTTCACTTTTGAAAGGGTAAAGTCTGAACTCTTGTGCCACCTTGGGACCCTAATTATCCTGACACTGTTAAACTCTCCAATTGGTTCCTAGACTACCTCCCACAATGAGATTTAAGCCCAAGTCTCCCAGAGCTCTCTCCCACATCACTGTCCCCAAGTCTACTTGGTCTTCTTTTTCTTAACTGCTCCTTCTGCCTCTGCAACAAATTAAAAGAAATTTACAGTGATCACTCATATACTCACCACTGGATTCTACCATTAACAATTTCCTGGCTGGGCACGGTGGCTTATGCCTGTAATCCCAGCACTGTGGGAGGCCGAAGCGGGCAGATCATCTGAGGTCAGGCATTCGAGACCAGCCTGGCCAAGATGATGAAACCCCTTCTCTACTAAAAACTACAAAAATTAGCAGGGCATGGTGGCACATGCCTGTAATCCCAGCTACTTGGGAGGCTGAGACAGGAGAATTGCTTGAACCTAGGAGGCGGAGGTTGCAGTGAGCCGAGATCGTGTCATTGCACTCCAGCCTGGGTGACAGAGCAAGACTCCTTCTCAATTAAAAAAAAAAAAAATTCCCATATTTGCTTCATCACATATCTGTCCATCTATCCACCTTTCCATTGATCCAGCCACTTATTTTTTATACATTTCAAAGTAAGTTGAAGATATCAGCACACATCCCTCCCCTAATACTTATGTATTTTTACTGTGAATATATATTTTATTTAATCATTTTTTGTTTACAA
>NW_016825635.1:2780-10325 GCF_001698545.2 Rhinopithecus bieti | reverse complement strand
TTTTCCTTTAGGACACCTTCATGCAAACATGTCCTTATTCCCCATCCCACCTCAACCTGGAACCCTCCATCGTGCTCCCATTGACACAGGCATTTTCCTCCAAGGAGGCCAGGAGCCGAGTAAGCCGAGGCAGGGATCAAGGGAGCAAGATGAGCTGAGGATGGTGACAAAGCCACAGCTCTTCCTGGAGGCTGAGACCAGCGACCAGGTGGCAGTCCTGTGCTGCAGTCTGCACAGGCCCTTTACAGACTTGAGGGCCTTAATGCCCTCTCTTTCCCACTTATCTCTACCTGTTCTCCCATCTAAACTCCTTCCCTCTTGGGTTCCCACTGAGTCTAGCATACAGGAAAATTGAAGACAAGAATTGATAGACAAAATCATCATGCATTTTTCTACCTTTTAAATAGTTTCATTTTTAGATACAGTCAACACTTCGTATATGTGGGTTCCACAACTGTGGATTCAACCAATGATGGATGGAAAATATTTGAGGAAAAAAACCCGCAACAGGCCGGGTGTGGTGGCTCACACCTGTAATCCCAGCACTTTGGGAGGTCAAGGTGGGAGGAATATTTGAACTTAGGAATTGGAGACCAGCCTGGGCAACATAACAAGACCCCCGTCTCTACAAAAAAAGTACCAAAATTAGCTGGGTGAGGTGGCACATGTCTGTAGTCCCAGCTACTTGGGAGGCTGATGCAGGAGGATCGCTTGAGCCCAGGAGGCAGAAGTTACAAACAGCTCAGATGACGTGACTGCACTCCAGCCTGGGCGCTAGAGCAACATCCTGTCTCAAAACGTAAAAATTAAAAAAAAAAAATAAAAAATAAAAAACAATGCAGTATAATAACCATCTACATTTACATGTATTAATAGCATTTACATTGTTTAGATATTCTAAGTAATCTAGAGATTAAAGTATAGGGGAGGATATGCATAGGTGGTGGGCAAATACTATACTATGTTATGTCAGAGACTCTAGCATATGTAGATTTTGGAAGCCATGAGAATTCCTAGAACTAATCCCCTGTGGATACCAAGGGATGGCTCTATATGATAAGTGTGTAAAATATATATATATAGGAGGAATGAGAAAATCAAAATTAATTTTTTTCAGGGAAGATGGGCTTGATGGGACTTGATGGAGGATGGTCTGGGAGACTCTCCCCTTCTATGGAAACATTCCCCACTGGGAGATCAGCACAGCTGCAGGGAAAAATTTCTTCAGGCTGTGTTAGTTGCTTCTAAATCTGAGGACCCTATGTCCCTGGGCTCCTCAAGGAGACATTTGTTATTTACAGTGACTCCTGATTCATTTCCTTAAGGGGTCCTCTTGTCTTTCTGCTAGGGACTTGGAAAAGGAAAATGGGCCTAGCCTCCCAGCCNAAACATTCCCCACTGGGAGATCAGCACAGCTGCAGGGAAAAATTTCTTCAGGCTGTGTTAGTTGCTTCTAAATCTGAGGACCCTATGTCCCTGGGCTCCTCAAGGAGACATTTGTTATTTACAGTGACTCCTGATTCATTTCCTTAAGGGGTCCTCTTGTCTTTCTGCTAGGGACTTGGAAAAGGAAAAATGGGCCTAGCCTCCCAGCCTACACCTTTCTCCTCTGTTGAATGTTTCCTTGTGATTGTGTAAGTTAACACTTAATAAATCCCACATATATGTGTATATATACATATATATGGGATATATATATATGGGATTTATATATATGTGGGATTTAGATATATGTAGGATTTATTTATTTTTTTATTTATATCATATATTTATATATATCCTATTATATATATATATATCCTATTAGTTCTATCCCTCTAAGAGAACCCTGACTAACACAGATTTTGGTACTGGGGTGGTTCTAGAGAAACAGAATATTAAGGATGGAGTTCTTTCGATGGTTTTGGGGTTTCTAGAGTTGGCTGCTTAATATGGTTAGACCCCAAAATGCTAAGGGCTCTACATCTCATAGTATGGAGAACACTGATAGTCCTTGGTGTGAACTGTTTAGAGAGTTAAGCAAGGTAAATGCATTTGACATGCTTGATTCACTTCTTGTGAGTGGCAAGGAGTTTAATGACTCTATACATAATACCTTTGACCATATGTGGAGAACCAAGGAACATAATGAAGCTGGTTGGTTGCTCCTGAGTTCAATAGACAAAGTGATGAAAGAAAATGATGAACTCAGGGATTCTGTCTCCTGGCTTCAGAAGTGGATACTGAGCCTCAAATCTGCTAAGATTGCCTGAGTGAGACCCTTATCTCCTGTACAGAAAGAGCTGAAATTGTGAAAAAACAGACACAAACTCTTATCATGCAAGTGGCTGACCTGCAACAAAGGGTGCATGTATAGCCTCACCAGGTGTCTACTGTTAAAGTGAGGGCATTGATTGGAAAATAATAGGACCCTGCAACTTGGAATGGGGACATGTGGGAGGACCCTGATGAAGCTGGGGTCACTGAGTTTGTAAACTCTGATGAACCTCTTTTGCCAGAAGGAACAGCTTCCCCATCTCCAGTAGTGGCAACACCCACTCCCTGACCCATGCTGCCATCAGCCTTTCCTCCTTTGTCTGAGAAGACAAACCCCGTGCTGCCTAAGGCAACAGGGATGGCCTCCCCTGAGGCAGTTGCCAGGCAAAATAATGTTGATTCTCCTCAAAAGCCACCCCAACACCCCTGTTTCCTGGTCCACTACATTGATGACAGTCTAGACCTGTAACTAGACTAAAGTCTGGTCCATTACACTGATGACAGTGTAGACCTGTAGCTAAAGTACCAGTGGGCCCCTGGAGGTAAGGTTGAGAGTGTGACCCATGAGGAGGTGCATGGCACTTCAAAAGAACTATTTGAGTTCTCTAATTTATCAAAACAGCAATCTGGAGAACAGGCATGGGAATTGATGTTATGGGTATGAGATAATGATAGAAGGAACACAGAGTTGGATCAGGCTTAATTTATTGATGTGGGCCCACTAAGTAGGGACTCTGCATTTAATGTTGCAGCTTGGGGAGTTACAAAAGATTCTAATAGTTTATTTGCTTGGTTAGCTGAAATGTAGATTAAAAGATGGCCCACTGTGAGCGAGCTGGAAATGCCTGATCTCGCTTGGATGAATATACAGGAAGGGATCAATTGGCTTAAGGAGACTGGGATGGTGGAGTGGATTAGTCACTCTAGACCTACTCATCCCAATGGGGAGGGTCCAGAAGATATACCCTTGACCAATGCCTTGAGAAATAGATTTGTGAGTGCAGCACCAGCATCTTTGAAGAGCCCTGTGATTGCTCTTCTCTGTATGTCACATTTAATGGTGGGAACTGCAGTCACTCAACTACAAAATTTAAATACAATGGAAATAATTGGATCCCAAGGTAGCAGGGGCTAAGTGGCAGCACTCAACCATCAAAGGCAAGGTGGGCATAGCTACTGTAATGGATAGCAGAGGCAAAGTGGCAATCAGAATAATCTGGAATAATCTGACTCGTATAGAGCTCTGGCATTGGCTAATTAATCACAGTGTTCCTAGAAGTGAAGTTGATAGGAAGCCTACTGCATTCCTACTGAAATTATACAGAGAACTTCCAGGTCGAATGGACAAAAGACTAATTTGAATTGTAAAACCGGAGAATCACGACCTCTCAATCAATTTCCAGGATTGAGCCTGTTTAGAGACCCAGAACCCCTTGAATGAAGGGGAGGCTGGGTCCCCTTGAGGAAGGACCCCACTACATTACTGACAATTTATGCAGTGAATCTTCCTCCCACCCTTCCCCAAGGAGACCTCCAGCTTTTTTACTAGGGTAACCGTGCACTGGGGAAGGAGAAATGATCATAAATTTCGGGGACTTCTGGACACTGGCTCTGATTTGGTATTGATTCCAGGGGACCCAAAATGTCACTGTGGTCCTCCAGTTAAAGTAGGGGCTTATGGAGGTCAGGTAATTAATGGAGTTTTAGCTCAGGTCCAACTTACAGTGGGCCCAGTGGGTCCCTGGACTCACGCTGTGGTCATTTCCCCAATGACAGAATGCTTGATTGGCATAGACATACTCAGCACCTGGCAGAACCTCTACATTGGCTGCCTGACTGGAAGGATGAGGGCTAATATGGTGGGAAAGGCCAAATGGAAGCCATTAAAGCTGCCTCTACCTCGAAAAACAGTAAATCAAAAACAATATCACATCCCTGGAGGAATCGCAATTACTGCCACCATCAAGGACTTGAAGGATGCAGGGATGGTGATTCCCACCACATCTCCATTTAAGCCTCCCATTTGGCCTGTGCAGATGACAGATCTTGGAGAATGACAGTGGATTATCATAAGCTTAACCAAGTGGTGACTCCAATTGTAGCTGGTTTCCAATGAAACCAGATGTGATTTCATTGCTTGAGCAAATTGACAAGTCTCCTGGTGCCTGGTGTGCAGCTATTGACTTAGCAAATGCCTTTCTCTCCATTCCTGTCCACAAGGCCCACCAGAAGCAATTTGCCTTCAGCTGGCAAGGCCAGCAATATACCTTTACTGTCCTACCTCAGGGGTATATCAACTCTCTGGCTTTGTGTCATAAACTTATTCAGAGAGACCTTGATCACTTTTTGCTTCTGAAAGATATCACACTGGTCCTTTACAATGATGACATTATGATGATTGGATCCAGTGAGCAAGAAGTAGCAAACACACTTATTGGACTTATTGGTGAGACATTTGCATGCCAGAGGATGGGAAATAAATCTAACTAAAATTCAGGGTCATTCTACCTCAGAAAAATTTCTAGGGGTTCAGTGGTGTGGGGCCTGTCAAGATATTCTTTCTAAGGCAAAGGATAAGTTGCTGCATTTGGCTCCTCCTACAACCAAGAAAGAGGTACAATGCCTAGTGGGCCTACTTGGATTTTGGAGGCAACACATTCCTCATTTCAGTGTGTTACTCTGGCCCATTTATTGAGTGACCTGAATGGCTGCCAGTTCTGAGTGGGATCCAGAACAGGAGAAAGCTCTGCAACAGGTACAGACCACTGTGCAAGCTGCGATGCCATTTGGGCCATATGACACAGCAGATCTAATGGTGTCTGAGGTGTCAGTGGCAAATAGGGATGCTGTTTGGAGCCTTTGGCAGGCTCCCATAGGTGAATCACCACAGAGGCCTCTAGGATTTTGGAGCAAGGCCCTGCCATCTTCTTCAGATAACTACTCTCCTTTTGAGAGGCAGCTCTTGGCCTGTTACTGGGCTTTGATGGAAACTGAACGTTTGACTATGGGTCATCAAGTCACCATGCGACCTGAACTACCTATCATGAGCTGGGTGTCTTCTGACCCATCTAGCCATAAAGTGGGCCATGCACAGCGGCATTCCATCCTTAAATGGAAGTGGTATATATGTGACTGGACTTGAGCAGGTCCTGAAGGCCAAGTAAGTTACATGAGGACATGGCTCAAATGCCCATGGTCTCCACTCCTGCCACCCTGCCTTCTCTCCTCCAGCCTAAACCAATGGCCTCATGGGGAGTACCCTATGATCAATTGACAGAGGAAGAGAAGACTAAAGCCAGGTTCACAGATGGTTCTCCACGATACACAGGCACCACCCGAAAGCAGACAGCTGCAGCACTACAGCCTCTTTCTAGGACATCCCTAAAGGATAGCAGTGAAGGGAAATATTCCCAGTGTGCAGAATTTTGAGCAGTGCACCTGGTTGTGCACTTTGCATGAAAGGAGAAATGGACAAATGTGCAATTATATATTGATTCCTGGGTTGTAGCCAATGGCTTGGCTGGATGGTCAGGGACTTGGAAGAAGCATGATTGGGAAATTGGTGACAAATAAATTTGGGGAAGAAGTATGTAGATGGACCTTTTCAAGTGGTCAAAAACTGGTCAGATAAGGAACTGCCTTATCCACCAGCATGGCATTTCACACAGCATTGCCTCTGACCAGGGCACTCACTTATGGCTAACGAAGTGTGGCAGTGGGCTCATGCTCATGGAATTCACTGGTCTTACCTTGTACCCCATCATCCTGAAGCAGCTGGACTAATAGAACGGTGGAATGGCATTTTGGAGTCACAATGACAATGCCAACTAGTTCACAATACTTTGCAGGGTTGGGGCAAAGTTCTCCAGAAGGCCGTGTATGCTCTGAATCAGCCTCCAATATATGGTACTATTTCTCCTATAGCCAGGATTCATGGGTCCAGGAATGAAGGGATGGAACTGGAAGTGGCAACACTCACCATCACCCCTACTGATCCACTAGCAAAATTTTTGCTTCCTATTCACACAACATTGTGTTCTGCTGGCCTAGAGGTCTTAGTTCCAGAGGGAGGAACGCTGCCGCCATGAGACACAATGACGATTCCATTAAACTGGAAGTTAAGATTGCCACAGGGACACTTTGGGCTCCTCCTACCTTTCAGTCAACAGGCTAAGAATGGAGTTACAGTGTTGGCTGGGGTGATTGACCCAAACTATCATAATGAAATCAGACAACTACTCCACAACAGAGGTAAGAAGGACTATGCATGGAATACGGGAGATCCATTAGGGCGTCTCTTAGTATTACCACGCCCTGTGATTAACATCAATGGGAAACTACAACAGCCCAATCCAGGCAGGACTGCAAATGACCCATACCCTTCAGGAATGAAGGTTTGGGTCACTCCACCAGGAAAACAAACAAACAAACAAACAACAACAACAACAGCAAAAACAAGACCTACTGAGGTACTTGCTGAAAGCAAAGGGAATACAGAGTGGGGAGTAGAAGGCAGTTATCAATACCAGCTACGAACACATGACCAGCTGCAGAAACGAGGACTGTAACTGTCATGAGTATTTCCTCCTTCTTTTGTTAAAAACATGTTTGTGCATGTCTAGACTTGTACTAAGAAAATATCTTCATTTTATTTTCTTTTCCTTTATTTTGTCACATAAGATTTATTGTCTTCACATCAGCATTTAAGTATTGTTCACTTTATGTAATAATATTTGGGTTGGGGATTGGTGTGTTTCTGGTTGTGCAAAGGATAATTGTATTATGTTACATGTAATTATGACCTCATTATTGTCTTTATTTGAAGATTATCTATGATCTTAGGAGATGTATATGGGTTCCAGCTGACAAGGGGTGGACTTGTGATGGTTAATACTGAGTGTCAAATTGATTGGATTGAGGGATACAAAGTATTAATCCTGGTTGTGTCTGTGGGTGTTGCCAAAAGAAATTAACATTTGGGTCAGTGGGCTGGGGAAGGCAGATCCACCCTTAATCTGGTGGGTACTATCTAATCAGCTTCCAGCGAATATAAAGCAGGCAGAAAAATGTGAAAAGGAGAGATGGACCTAGCCTTCCAGACTACATCTTTCTCCCATGCTGGATGCTTCCTGCCTTCAAACATCGGACTCCAAGTTCTTCAGTTTGGGAACTCGGACTGGCCCTCCTTGCTCCTCAGCTTGCAGACAGCCTATTGTGGGACCCTGTGATGATGTAAGTTAATACTTAATAAATTCCCTTATATCTGTCTATCTATGTATCTATCTGTCT
>NW_016825635.1:0-1464 GCF_001698545.2 Rhinopithecus bieti | reverse complement strand
AGAAACCAACCCACATATGTTATAGTAGTACATGATAATATTAATGTACTAGGCTTGAGTAAATTAGGCAGTTCTTAAAAATACTGGAATGATGTGGAAAAGTCTTTTAATGTTAAGTACAGTCATGTATGGCATAGCAATGCTTTGGTCAATGACAAACTGTATATATTATACAGCGGTGGTCCCATAAGATTATAATTCTGTCTTTGTACTATACCTTTTCTGTGTTTAGATATGTTTAGATATGCGAATACTTAACATTGCATTACAGTTGCCTACAGTATTCAGTACAGTGGCATGCTGTGCAACTGTGTAGACTAGAAGCAACAGGCTGTACCATGCAGCGTAGGTGTATGGCAGACTACACCATCTAAGTTTGTGTAAGTCTATAATAGTCCCACAATAACAACATGGACTAATGACAAGTTCCTCAGACGTATTCTTGTCATTAAGTGATGCATGGCTGTATAAATAAAAAAATACAAAATTAAAACCTGTATCACGACAACAGTAATGTCTTCCCCCACCAGACACAGTAAAAAGAAGGAAAAAAGCAAATGAGCAAAGTCCTATCATAAGCCTAGGAAAAAACTGCACTGGAAAGAAATACACCAAACTGTGTGTGGTTTTTTTTTTTTTTTTTTTTTAAGTAGCTGGGTTTGGGTATAGAATTTTTCCTACCTTCAATGAAATGTATTTTTTTCAGATTTGGCATCAGAATGCATATATGCCACAATAGGGAATGTAGAAAAAATTCTCAACGTTTTTGCCTCCATTTGCCTGCTGCCTGCCCAGCTTTGAGATCCTAAATGAGTTTTTATTCTTTTCTGTATTTTATATGTTTTCAAAATTAGCTTTACTACTTTTCGGTGTAATCTGTAGTTCACATGACAAATCATATAAAAAGCTATTTGAACTAAAAACACTAGTAACATTGCTCTTCCTGTACTCTATGAGACCCCCTCGTATGCTTGTGGATGAGACATTGTGAGGATGTGATGACTGAGGAAGCAGCAGCCATTTTGTGACCACGAGGTGACAAGCTCAAATAAGAAAAGCCAATGAAGTGATGGGGGAAGGGGAGATGTTTTAAGAAGCCTGAGTTCTTGATGACACAATTGAGCTGTTGAACAAACTTGGGGAGGACCTGCCTGTTTAAATTTATTTATTTATCTATTTATTTACTTGAGACAAGGTCTCACGCTATTGCCCAGGCTGGAGTGCAGTGGCATGATCAGAGCTCACTGTAGGCTTGACTTCCCGGACTGAAGCAACCCTCCTGCTTCAGCCTCTGAAGTGGCTGAAACTACAGGCATGCCCAGCTACTTAAAAAAAACTTACAGAGACAGGTTCTCACTATGTTGCCCAGGTTGGTCTCACACTCTTGGGTTCGAGCAGTCCTCCCACCTTGGCCTCTCCAAGTGCTGGGATTACAGGCATGAGCCACCACGCCTGGCTCTGATT
>NW_016825634.1:0-1209 GCF_001698545.2 Rhinopithecus bieti | reverse complement strand
CACACTCACCTTCACTCACACCCTCACACACGCATCCACACACCCACACTCATCCTCACCCTCACACACACATCCACACTCACCCACACTCACACTCACCCACACTCACACTCACCCTCACTCCCACTCACCCTCACATCCACACACCCTCACTCCCACTCACCCTCACATCCTCACTCACACTCACTCTCACCCTTACACACATTCACACCCACCACTCACACTCACCTTCACTCACACCCTCACACACGCATCCACACACCCACACTCACCCTCACCCACACATCCACACTCACCCACACTGACCCACACATCCACACTCACCCTCACTCACACTCACCCACACATCCACACTCACCCACACTGACCCACACGTCCACACTCACCCACACTGACCCACACGTCCACACTCACCCTCACTCACACTCACCCTCATTCACTTACATTCACTCACCCACACTCTCACCCTCACCCATCCACACTCTCACACTCTCACACTCACCCACATGCGCTCACCCCAGTACCACGGAGACGTGCTGGGGAACCCCATGAGCACAGCTTTGGGAGGTGGAAGAACCCTGAGAACCCGGAGAAAATCCACACAGACATGGGGAGAACCTGTAGACTCCACACAGGTGACCTTGCTGGGAAGCCACTTTTAAAAAATTAACTTTGTAGGCCAAGCGCGGCGGGTCACACCTATAACACCTATAATCCCAGCACTTTGGGAGGCCGAGGCAGGTGGATCGCCTGAGGTCAGGAGTTCGAGACCAGCCTGGCCAACATGGTGAAACGCTGTCTCTACTAAAAGTACAAAAATTAGCCAGGAGTGGTGGTGGGTGCCTGTAATCCCAGCTACTCAGGAGGCTGAGGTAGGAGAATTGTTTTAACCCAGGAGGCAGAGGCTGCAGTGAGGCGAGATTACATCACTCACTGCACTCCAGCCTGGGCAACAAGAGCGAGACTCCATCCCAAAAAGTAAAAATAAAAAAAATTTAAAAATTAACATTGTAACAAATATTGGAAGAAATATGTTATTCAAGGAATTGCTGTAATGTATCAGAATTGGTTTATTAATTGTAATAAATGTACCATGTGAACAGGTTGATAATAGGAGAAACTAGGTGCAGGGTTTGAGAGCTCTGCACCTCTCTATTTTTCTGTAAATCTAAAACTGTTCTAAAAATAAATCTCCTTCTTTTTTTTTTT
>NW_016825633.1:159438-160527 GCF_001698545.2 Rhinopithecus bieti | reverse complement strand
ATCATTTGGAGATTCTTCATTTCAATTTCATCTATTTCTGCTCTGATGTTTATTATTTCTTCTACTAATTTTGGGTTTGCTTTGCTCTTGCTTTTCTAATTCTTTAAGATGCATCATTAGGTTGTTTATTTGAAGTTTTTCTTCTTTTTTGATGTAGGCACTTAGAGATATAAATTTCCTTCTGCTTTTACTGAATCCCATAGGTTATGGTATGTTGTGTTTCCATAATCATTTATTTCAAGACATTTTTCAATTTCCTTATTAATTTATTCTGGTCATCAGGAGCCTATTGTTTAATTTCCATGTTTGTATGGTTTCTAAAATTCGTAGTTATTTATTTCTAGTTTTATTCTATTGTGTTCAGAGAAGATGCTTGATGTTATTTCAATTTTTTTGAATATTTTATGGCTTATTTTGTGACCTAACATATGGCGTGGCCTATCCTGGAGAATGATCCATGCAATGAGAAAAGGAAAGTGTAGTTTACAGTTGTTGCATGAAATTTTCTGTAAATATCTGTTAGATTCATTTGTTCTATACTGCAGATTAAGTCTGATGTTTCTTTGTTGATTTTCTGTCTGGATGATCTGTCCAATGCTGAAAGTGGGGTTTGTAGTCGCCAACTATTATTGTATTGAAGTATATATCTGTCTTTAGCTCTAATAATATTTGCTTTATATATCTGGGTATTCGTGTGTTGGGTGCATATATATTTACACTTGTTATATCCTTTTGCTGAATTGACTCCTTTATCATTATAGAGGGCCTTTGGGAGTTTGTTTTATCATTATATAATGGCGTTGTTTGTCTCTTATTGTTTTTGTCTTAATCTATTTTGTCTGATATAACTACTCCTCCTCTTTATTGGTTTCCGTTGGCATGAAATATCTCTTTACATCTCTTTATTTTCAGTCTATGTGTATCTTTATAGGTGACCTGTGTTTCTTCTAGGCAACAGGTCATTGGGTCTTGATTTTTTATTCATTTAGCCATTTACATTCAATGCTATTATTGATAAGTAAGGATTTACTCCTGCCATTTTGTTATTTGTTTTCTTTTTTTTTTTTTTTTGAGGCGGAGTCTCGCTCT
>NW_016825633.1:152451-155452 GCF_001698545.2 Rhinopithecus bieti | reverse complement strand
GCCGACCCATTTAGTAATTGCCCTTTAGATTTAACTCAATGATTTGAGATTTTGATTGCATCTGCAAAATCCCTTTTGCCAAATAATGTAACATAATCATAGGAGTGACATCTCATCATACTCACAGGTTTCATCTTTAAACAAGAAGAGGGAATTATACAACTGTGAAGGTCATAGGGGATCATCTTAAAATTTTGACTACCACAACCTTTCTTAGAGGCCTTAGATGATGCCCATATAATTCAAGGGGACTTGAAACTTAAGTGCCATTAGCTTCAAGGTGAAGTCACCTCTGTATTGCCTCTACCCATTCACTTTTCACTTCTCTCATGCAAACGTATTCTGCTAATGAGCTCCTAACCTCACTCATATATAATCATGGATTAGTTACTGCTTACAATTCTAACAGAAGTTACATGATTAATTTCCTGACATTATTTTGCTGCTAAGATTTTAGCATTTACCTAAATCAGAGATGATAGATATTCACATCTTGGGCCCTCAACAAAAGGCAATCATAATGATTTCTCATATATCTACTGAAGTATGGCAGGTTAGGAGAGACACAAAGGCCAACTGCAAGGTAAGAGTACTTGTTCTCTAGAAACCTCTGGGAATCTCACCATTCCTGAGTATCTGCCATGTGCCGCACATGGGGACAGCTGCTTTATGTGGGCTGGCTGGCTAACCTTTATGCCCCTCACCAGTGTGTGAGGTAGGGATTGTTACCAGGTAAATAGGAATTTGGAGAAGATAATGTCTAGTGTGGACTGGAGTTATTAGAGAAAATTCAAAGAACAGACTGGGTGTGGTGGCTCACGTCTGTGGTCTATAATCCCAGCACTTTGGGAAGCCAAGGTCAGCAGATCACTTGAGTCCAGGAATTTGAGATCAGCCTGGGCTACATGGTGAAATTCCATCTTTACAAAAAATACAAAATTAGCTGGGCATGGTGGTACGTGCTTGTAGTCCCAGCTACTCAAGAGGATGATTGAGCCTGGGAGGTCAAGGCTGCAGTGAACCATGATCATACCACTGCAGTCCAGTCTGGGTGACAGAATAACACCCTGTCTCAACAACAACAAAAAAATCAAAGAACAGGTAAATGACCAAATTAGTCTGCTTTATTTTCTGATTTTGCCTTGTCATTCTCCTGTTCTCAAAGGCCCTGGCATTTAGGGCTCTTCAGAATCCAGCCTGAATCACAGATTCTAAGCTTTGTCATTCAATTTTCCTCTGCTTCAGCTAAAAGAGACCCCGTCATCATTGTGACTCAAACATACTTTACACTTACTTCTGCGCCCTTGCTGTGCCATTCTCCTAGAATGAGTAATTCTGCTAGGCCTGGTAGCATAAAGGTCTATATCACATAAAGGCTTTGCTCCTTGGGATATTTCAGGAGCATGAAAATAGACCACAATTTCTAAGAACCATTAGTAGCCAGCCCTATGACAGCACAGGCTTTACATCATCATGTTTCTGGAGAAAACCAGCTAGTACAGCTCAGGCTAGTGAAAAGGGATGCTTGCAGAATATTACGGACCCATTTGTTTGTAGTTTGTGTCTGGTTTCATCACTTGATATGGTACATACAGATCTCCTTCACTTTGAATATCTTTGACCTCTTCTCCTATCCTTCCTTACACGTCCTCTTATGCTATAAGTTCCTCAATTTCTTTTCATTTGTTCTTTGGATAAATACATGAGGACTTTTCTTCTGCCAAACTGAGCATAGGTAGAAAATTTCCTTCCTACTGAAGAAGATCATAGCCAGCCTTATCCACAAAAGGCTCCTAAGCTGATATGCATTAAAAAATGTCTCCCCTGAAGAATAAACACAAAGGAGAGACATTCCCAGTCCTGTCACAGAAAGAATGTTAAGACTGTAATGACATACAAGATACACAATGAATTGCTGCATTCAATCACTTGCACCATCATCTCTTATATATTCTTTGCATTGCATATTTGCCACTTATTTTATTTATTTATTTAGTTTTGAGACAAGGTCTGTCTCTACTGCCCAGGCTGGAGTGCAGTGGTGTGATTTTGACTCACTGCAACCTCCACCTCCCGTGCTGAAGCCATCCTCCCGCCGCAGCCTCCTGAGTAGCTGGGACTACAGGCGCACACCACCACGCCTGGCTAATTTTGTATTTTAGTAGAGATAGGGTTTCACCATGTTACCCAGGCTGGTCTCAAACTCGTGAGCTCAAGCAATCCACCTGCCTCGGCCTCCCAAAGTGCTGGGATTACAGGCATGAGCCACCACACCCAGCCACATATTTGCCGACTTAGTAATAACCAACCTAACACCTGTTTGAATGAAGTCAAATTGTCATTTTGCACATCCCTGAATTCAGAATGGATTTTGAAAATTTACAAATATATGTTTATAAGTGCTATAAGGATACAATTCTATAAATCTACTGTTGAACTCATTTATAGGTGAGAAAACAGAAACAAAGAGAGATGAAATAAACTGCTAAATTCATCTAGCAAGAAAAAAGGCCACGAAAAGGTTGGCCTTGGAACCCACATCTATGGATTCTCAGCTGTTCTTATTATACTCCATAATGAGCTGTAAAATTCAGGAGGGCCTTGCTCTCAATGTTGCACCTTCTAAAGTTATTCAGAATGTATTTCAAGGTTCGGCCCCTGTTGAAAGCTGCTCCCGGGAAAGTGGGCTCCGGCCACGTTTGCATACAGCCAGGGTGGGCAGCACAGATCTTTTCAGGAAGCAGGAGCTGAAAGTATCAGAAGGCAGGCAGGCCAGCCATGCAGGAAAGGGAGAAGGGAGTCAGCACTGGCAGCTGCTGCCATGACAACAGTATCCAGGGGGTGTGGCCTTTCTCTGGGGGATCTGAGAAAGCCCAGGGTGGGTTTCTCCTCCAGGGATTCCTGTTGCTGGGGAGGCTGCACTTCTGTGGCAGGAACAGAGCCCTTCTTCTTTGCGAGTCCCCTTGGTTTCGCTTTGCAGGGCCTGTCTGCCTGGACTTGA
>NW_016825633.1:146006-151202 GCF_001698545.2 Rhinopithecus bieti | reverse complement strand
AGGCATGAACAAGAAAGGCCATTGCAGCGTGTTTGTAATAGTAAAGCACTGGAAACATAAATCTCTATAATTAGGGAATACATTGCAGTATGTTCAGAGTCTGCAATGGGTGCAGCAGCTACATACGAACTAGATCTATAGGTAATAATATGGATAGATTTCCAGGATATACTATTGAATGAAAAAAAGAACATTTTGCTGAATGAAACGTAGGATAGGATGCCATTTATGTAATGTCATTTCAAGCCTATGAATATATATGTATTTATATTTATATATGTGTAAGTATATTATGTATACATGGCATCTATTAATTTTTTTATAACATATAGTATATAAGTGTATATATATACATATATATATATAGTTTCTTATGTGAGTTACTGCTCCATGTACTTTGCCCATTTTCTATTGGGTGAGCAGTTTTTTACTTTTAAAAGATATTATGTCTAAATCTATATGTTTAAATATTTCATTACAGTTTCTCATGTGCCATTTAACATTCTTTGAGATACATTTTTTACTTTAAATATTTTTAAAGAGATAATGCTTTATTAATTTTTCTGATTGTAGAAGCATGCTTGTATCATAAAAATTCAAACCCTGTAACAGTGGGGCATGAGAGTAGCAGAGTGTTCACAAATTTTCTGACATCTAAAAGATGAATGCCACTAGACTCGGCAATGAGAAAGAAAGTGTGAAATTTTAGGAGCAAACAAAGCATAATGGTCTGACTTAAGAGTCAGACAAATTTGAATTCGAATACAGGTTCCTCCACTGACTGGCTGTGTGACCCTGTGTAAGCCACCTTAACTTTTCGGGGCTTCAGTTTTCTCATCTATAATAAGCAATACCTTCCTAAAAGTGTTAAAAGGATTAAAGGAAACTCCAAGTATGAAGTGTCTGTCCCAAAGCAGGTGCTTGACCATTTTAAATTTCTTTCCTCAACTCCAAAAAAGCCAGTGATCTTTCCCTCGCCTTATGCTTTTTGGGGAGCCCGTCCATACATGTGGCCCTCAGACATAGGTCTGAGACCAAAGAGCACAATTTTATTTTCATCACTGACATCACCATCAAGGAGTGTGGTTGATGGAATACTCATACAGATGAATGTCATGGCACATATGTAAATAAAAGTAAGAGAATAAAGAAAATAGGCCAGGCGCGGTGGCTCACGCCTGTAATCCCAGCACTTTGGGAGGCTGAGGTGGGTGGATCACGAGGTCAGGAGATCAAGACCATCCTGGCTAACACAGTGAAACCCCATCTCTACTAAAAATACAAAAAAAAAAAAAAAAAAAGACGCATGGTGGCACGCATCTGTAGTCCCAGCTACTCGGGAGGCTGAGGCAGGAGAATCGCTTGCACCCAGGAGGTGGAGGTCGCAGTGAGCCGAGATCGTGCCACTGCACTCCAGCCTGGGTGACAGAGTGAAAAAAAAAAGAAAAAGAAAATATATGCTCTGTAAGATATAATTACATATGTAAAAATGAATACATAAAGGCATTTAAACATATTTTATATATAATATAATATACATGTATACTTTATAACAAAGTAAATGGATCAAATACAAAAAAGGAGATATACACACAATGTAAGTACATGCTCCTCGATATTAATAATTATCTTCTCTGGGTAGAGGAAGTATAGGCATATTCTTCTTACACTTTTCTGCATTTTCATATATTTTCTAGTAGAAACATATAACTTCTACAATCAGAGAAAAAGTGAAAATAGTATAACACAATTCAGTTTAAACACACATACATGCACACACATACATGCACATGCTTATCTTGACTTGAGACAAGGAAAAACCACCTAACTATATGTTGCTTCTTGGGCCACTTCAATCCCCAAGGAGAGCCTGATACTTGTGTGGGTCCAGTGTGAGTCAGGGTTGAGACATTCCCTTCCCAAATATCAAGCCTCTCCACCAGCTCTCCTCTCAGTTTCTCTCCTCCCTGTTCTCCTTTGTTAGCCATGTTCGACCCACAATTCTGACTGTGGTCACCGGGTGGCACTTACTTCTATCTGTAAACATTCTCCTGAAACAGGTATTGTCTTGGTAAAAAGAAAGTTTAAAGAAAAAGTTTATTTTTTTTACACACAAGATATGAACCAGTGTGTTCAGTAGAATCCTACTTCTGTTTGAAAAATACATATTCATGGAAAAGGATAGAAGAGCATAGAGTTGCATTCTTCATTCATTCATTTAATTCAACAAATACTCCTGGGTCACTTGCTATGTTCCTAGTATCATAAGCCAAAATTGATATTTCCATTCTAATCTCGTTTCCAAACTTCAAACACATATCTAACTGCCTGCTAGACATTTCTACCTGGAGTGAGATAAAAAGGCGAAAACTCACCCAAATCCACAAACCAACAAGAATACTATACTCAGTAAGTCTAAATCAATGATTCCCTCAGCCCTAAAAAGCTACCATCTAAATTGGTGGTCATGTGGTAGAGTGGGAAGAACACAGAATTTGACGCAAACAAATCTGAGCTAGAAGACAGGATCTGCCTCCTATTTATCTGTAAAATACTATCCCTCATTTGTAAAATAATTATTTGTTTAGATTAG
This sequence comes from Rhinopithecus bieti, assembly GCF_001698545.2. Classification (NCBI taxonomy): domain Eukaryota; kingdom Metazoa; phylum Chordata; class Mammalia; order Primates; family Cercopithecidae; genus Rhinopithecus; species Rhinopithecus bieti. The sequence continues at coordinate 148,609 of NW_016825633.1, read as the reverse complement.
TATTTCCCAATGGGGGAAGGAGTTGTCTCTGGTCCTTTTCTAGGGACCCTGAGCCTGATCCTTTCTATGCTGCTTCACCACTCTGGGGAGTTCCCAGTCATATGCATTGTTCCCTAAGAGCAGGGGGACCCTGGTTAATAGAGGACTCTCTCTCCATGATCCTGGACCTTCAATGCTTTCTGCTCTGGGGTTGGCCAGGCAAGTTGCTGCTTGGACATGTGATAGAGATACCAGCCCTCTTTGTGGGCAGGAAGGTGGCGAGAGGCTGTCTTAGTCCATTTTCTGCTGTTGTAACAGAATACCTGAGACTGGATTGTTTTCTTTTTTTCTTTTCTTTTTTTTTTTTTTTTTGAGACAGGGTCTCTATTGCTCAGGCTGGAGTGCAGGGGCACCATCATGGCTCACTGCAGCCTCGACTTCCTGGGCTCAAGCAATCCTCCCACTTCAGCCTCCCAAGTGACTGGGACTATAGGCACACACCACCATGCCCAGCTATTTTTTTTTCTGCTTTTTGTAGAGATGGCATCTTACTATGTTGCCTAGGCTGGTATTGAAATCCTGGGCTCAAGCGATCCTCCTGCCTTGGCCTCCTAAAGTGTTGGGATTATAGGCATGAGCAACCGTGACCAGCTCTAGGATAATTGATAAAGAATAGAAACTTTTTATCTTACAGTTTTGGAGGCTGGGAAGTCCAAGATCAAGACACTGACATCTGGGATGGGCCTTCCTATTGCATTCTTACATGCAGGAAGGCAGAGGGCAAGAAAGAGGAACTCTGTGTTTTCATGTGGCAGAAGAATGGGAGAGAACCCATTCCTGCAAGCCCTTTTTATGATGGCATTAATCCATTCATGAGGGTACAGCCCTCATGACCTAAAAACCTCCCATTAAGCCCCATATCCCACATCCCTGTTTCACTGAGGATTAAGTTTCCAGCATATGAATTGTGGGAAACACATTCAAATCATAGCAGAGGCCCAGGGGCTCTGGATGCTGCTGACCCTCCACCACCAATGCCTTAAAAAGCATCTTCACACCAATTCACAGCTTGCCTGTCCTGGCTCCCAAGTCGTGAGCTGGGCCTGCAGTGCATGGAGGTTTTCAGATAGGAGGTGACACCCCTTTTCTCCTGACTTGTAGGATCACATGTCTTTGCAAATTCCCTTTATCTGGGGTCTCCAGTACTTCAGGGTCTGTACTGACTCAGACATCAGATGCACTGCACCAGGCAGACACAGAGCTAAAGTCTTTGCAGAACCAACCAAACAGGCTAGGACACATCAAGGCCCTTCTGGGAGCCTGAGCAAGGTGGGTGGGAGAGGGATGGGTGAGGTTTTGTGTGCTGTCTAATCCCATTTTTGCCCCAGTCTTCTTGGGGCTACTTCACTGGACCCTGAGAGAAGGGTCAGCCCCTTCTGCTTCAACCCCAAGTTACCTGGTCAGATCTGTTCAGACATCTGTTTGCTCAAAGACTATCCCAATGAATGTTTCCTGCCAGGATGCTTTGGGGCTTTATCTCCTCTCCTGCAAAATGTTCCCCAAAAGAGAAAGGGAAAGGGAGGGAAAGGCAAAGTGCTCTGACCTGCAATGGGACAGTCAGTTCTCCTCCTCCAGGTATGCCTGTGCAGGGCAGCTTGACCATTAGCCTAAGAGGGCCCTGTGGCTGCTGTAGGCTGGAGCAGAGAAACAAAAGTCAGACCCACCCCAGAGGGGAATGTGGCCTGAGTGAGCCCTTCCACCTCCTGCCTAAGCACCACCACTCTTAGTGTTAGGGGGATGGATTTATCCTTTCTTATAAAACTAATTCCAGTGAGCCTGGAACCTGATCTCACTCCAGCCAGAATTCCAGTTAGACTATTACCCATCAGGCTGCCATTGTCCTTGAAGAATGGTCTGGAGACATGAAGAGCTCCCAAAATGGCACTGTATGGTAAAATATAAAACAAGAAAGTCAAGGGTACAGGGCTGGCTCAACCGTTTTTTTGAGATTATTACTAAAGGAGAACTTTGAATTTACTTCTGATGCATTTTACTCATATTGAAAGTATGGAATATAAGGCATTATATAACATTAGTCATAGAAAATACATTTCTATTAAGTTGTCTCTTAGGTTTTAATTTTGTGTAAGGTCTTGCTTTGCTGTAAGAAATCTAAATTTTATGTTATAAAATTGGTAAGACTATCGTTAGTTGCTTACTTAAAAATATGCTTGCAGGCCGGGCGCGGTGGCTCAAGCCTGTAATCCCAGCACTTTGGGAGGCCGAGACAGGCGGATCATGAGGTCAGGAGATCGAGACCATCCTGGCTAACGCGGTGAAACCCCGTCTCTACTAAAAAATACAAAAAACTAGCCGGGCGAGGTGGTGGGCACCTGTAGTCCCAGCTACTCGGGAGGCTGAGGCAGGAGAATGGCGTCAACCCCGGAGGCGGAGCTTGCAGTGAGCTGAGATCTGGCCACTGCACTCCAGCCTGGGCGACAGAGCGAGACTGCGTCTCAAAAAAATATATATATATGCTTGGATGAGTCTTTCACCCTTTTAATTCTGACACAATTATTTATACTTTCTTCCATTTACATCATAGTTTATTATCAATAAAATCA
>NW_016825633.1:128443-143996 GCF_001698545.2 Rhinopithecus bieti | reverse complement strand
AAAATAAATCCTCACAAAAAGTTAAAATTCAGAATATGGGAAAAGGCATTAAGAAAACGCACAGAAAGTCCAGGTGGCAATGGCAATACTATTAGCAGGCAAAACAGAATTAAAGGGCGAACACATTAAATAGGATAAGGACGGCTCCGTTTTGCCTTCCAATGCATTATCATCAGTTTGTTTCTTACTCTTTTCATCTCTTCTAGCTCATCTGCTGCCTGTATCATCTCCTCATTGCTTAAATTTCTGCCATGTATGTCCCCTCTAAATTGCGGGCGAGAACGAGCCAACCTTTCTTTAAAGCTTCCTTCTTCAAGCTTATGTTTTCCTACTCCACAAGGAGGCTGCTCCATGGGAGGGCGCCCCTCAAACAGGTCCTTCCTGGAAAGGCCCTCCTGCGGAGGGCGCTCCTCCGAGAGAAGTATCTCAGGCAGGAGCTCAGGCAGGAGGTCCTCAGGAAAGAACTCCTCCTCCGAGGACTGCTCCTCCGAAGACTGCTCCTCCGGGGACTGCTTTTCGGGAGAGTGCTCCACCGGAGGCCTCTCCTCATCGGTCTTGGGCGCGCTCTGCGGCTCTTCTTCATTTTCTTTGCGTGGTTTGTCCATGTTGGGAATTTTCTTCTTCAAGCACAGTTATTCTTAGGAGACAAGAAAGGCAGAATAGAGTCAGAATACTAAGTGGCTGGACTAACACCCAGACTGTGGGTTCCAATACCTGCCTTTTCCTGATTCGGGGCCCAGGCCCTCAACCTTGCGCTTTCCCAGAGGCTCTCCGGCTCTCCCGACTCCGCTGCTTCCCGGTCGCCCCCTCCTTCCCGAAAGCCCACCATTTTCCCAGCAGGCTTTGCTACAGGCCTCGCCCGCAGTGACAGGGGCGGGACAGTGCGGCCTGCAGACTCCATGCCTTTCGGCGTCCACCCTCGCGCCCCAGTCCCGGTCCACTGCGTACCCCTTCCCTGACCTGGACCTTTCCGGGCCGTGTGCTTCTAGTCGTCCTCTCCTCGAGGTGCCCCGCTGTGACCAGCAGACCTGCACACAGACGCAAGACAGGGTAGGGGGCGGGGAGTGGGGAGGAGGGACGGACTGACTGACACCCCCCCACCCCCCACTTTCTGGGCACCAGTCACTGCCTGCACGCCCCCCACCCCTCGGGTTCTCCTCTAGTCTCAGACCCTGCATCAAGCTTGGTCCTCCGTGCCCCCACCTCCCCACCCCGGAAAGCTTGCCATTTCTTCTCAGATGGGAAGTGGAAGGGAAGCATTCTTAGAAACTATTTCGAAGTGTCTGTACCTCCCTCCTCCCAGGGGACGGGGGAAGCACTCGCCTCCCCACCCCGCCCCCAAGACCACCATATTTTGCACAGAAATATGGGCGCGGGAGGCGGAGCTGGAGCGTAGGGAAAGGCCTGGACTCCGCCATCCCGATTCTGTCAACCCCATTCCCCGGGTTACTAGGCAGCGCCGACACTCACACCGATTTAAGAGGGTAGAGGGAACTTACTTCCTTCTGCTTTCCCTCTCGACCAAAGGGTAATAGGGAGATGGTGGACAGGCAAAAAAAGACCGGGACGAGAGGGACTTGGGCAGACATAGGCTCCTGGTCACGTGAGGGGCGCGCGTCACTGCTGAACTCAGATCCCCAGTTACCACTTTGACCTGCGGCCTTGCCGCAGCTACCTGCTAGTGCCTGCTAGTGTTCCCTGACCCAGACACACCAGGCATTGTCACTCACCTCTCTTTGTATTTGCCTTTTCCTGGTTGCCAGAGACGGTCCGCATCTAGTCTCGGGTAGTATCGCCTCTTCCTCTGTGCTACTTCCCCTGGTACCACCTCTTTCTCCCCTCCTCCCTTCCTTAGCCACCAAGGCCCCTTATTTCCCCTGCAGTTCAGATCCTGCACTGACATTTGACTATTCACCTTCATAAATCAGTATTATATCCTTATATCCCAACACTCTCAGTTTTAATCCACATCCATATCTCCATCATGTCCATTTAGGCTCATTCAGCATGTTTTCATCTCTTGTCACTTTCATGGGAGACAATCTTTCACTTTTTCTTGATATAACATTTTGTTTTTTTTGAGCCCCCAGACCTAAATTGGTAATCATTCAGTTCTAGACCTCTAGAAAGAGTTAAGTTTGTAAAGTTTGTAGATCTAAAAAGACTGAATAATTTTCGTAAATCAAATACGCATTTGTCCGTGTGTGTATACACACATATATATGCATGTATACACACTGAATATATTATATATTAAATAATTTATATTTACATGTGTACATATATATAAATTATTCAGTAGTTATTCATAATAGAATAAATAGATTTTACTGGGACTCTCAATCCTTAACCAGCCACCTCTTGGTGCTTCTGGTTGAGGAAGTTTATATTAATTCACTAAATCGACAAATATTTGAGTTCTGGGACTGCTGGACCCCAAAAGATAGATGCAGCAGGGAGGGCATTCCGTATTAATCTGTGCAATAATTCTGTTGACCACATACTGAGTAGCAGGACTACAATCATGCTAGCATTTTCAATTGTCATTGCAATATGTATTTTTTTTATCTAATGGTATTTTATGATCTTTAACCTTATGCCTGCCTCTCACCTACTCACATCAGCCTGGATGCTACTTTCTTATGCAGATGCAGATGCAGATCCCTTCCCTCTGTGTTTTACACTTCCAGGTAGATGGCCATCTGATCTGTGGGGATCCTGGGATTTTGTTTTAAAGCCAGGCTATTTAGTAAGTTTCTGAACAGAAATTCATGTGAAATTTCCGCTTTTAAGAACTGTTGCTTTTCTCCAACATCTAATTAATTTTGTGTTGAGATGGCAGTTAGACAAATATTAGTTTACCTTCATATCTTCTTTATAACTGTTTTACTTTCCAATTTCTCTGTGGCATGCGTCTTTAAAACCAAGTTTCACTATGCCTTCTTATTTTTTCATCAAGGGTTGGTTTCTCATTTGTATAGTTTCTTTCCTAGAGAAGTCCCATTTCATTCATTTCTATCCTCATTCTTCTTACATCCTGTGATGGAGAACTCACTACCTTATAAGATATCTCATTGAAATCTCAGAAAGTTCTAATCATTCAGAATTTTAAAATTAATTAATTAATTGACTTTTGCTTCTGTTGAGTTAAAATCTGCCTCCCAGTAGTTTACACACATTGGTCCTGGCTCTGCCCTTTGGAGTGGTACAGAACAGGTATAAAATAATAAAAGTACCTTTCATCCTTGACGGCTTAAAATTGCCACAGCTTCTATTCTGGTTCTTTCCCCCTTCCATTCTGTGAGACACTAGGCAATCTACTCAATCTTTCTGTGACTCAGCTTCCTCATATACAACATTGGAGACAATAATAGTACCTATCTCATAGAATTGGTATGAGGAATAACTGAGTCAATGAGTCAACCTATGTAAAGGACCTGGAATAGAGCCTAGCACATAGAAAGCACTCTATAAGCATTAACTATAATAATAGTAATAATAATAGTATGACATAGTGCTAACAATACTACTAATTAACATCCTTTTAATATTAAGATTAATTGTGCACTTTATGCCAGGCATTGCACTAAGTATTTTCAATAAGACATCTGACATAATCCTTAAAGAATTATGTTCTCACCAAGACTTTTTTTGGGGAGTTTAACCTCCCCAGTTATTTCAGCCATTTCTGATGTGTCATATTTTTTCAAAGTCATGCATTATTCTACATGTTCCTGAATGTGTAAATGTCTCTGAAAACACTGAATATTCTGCCTAGTGCAGAATGGAGTGATCTTATCACCTCCTTCATTTTAGAATAGGTGCTATACATCTATAGATGCATCCTAAAATTATAGTAGATTTTGTGAATGCCATATCACACAATTGAATCCAGTTTAAGTTGCAGTCAACTAGACCCCTCCCTTATTTCATACCTCAAGCTGTTAATCCACTTCTGTAAATCTTTTTAGTTTTAACTGACGTATAGAAGCTTCTGATTTTTTCTGGGTTAAATTTTGTCTCGTTAGATTCACTCCCTTAATCTTTGAATCCAGATTCTATCATTCTGTATATTAGCTGCAAATCATTAATTTAAAACATGCCACTAGTACTAAATAGGACGATAAGGTCAGCAAACTCAGGAAAGATCTATAGGTATCTCAGCAGAGAGTTCTGACTCCGAGTGAAAAAAATTTCTTTTCCTTATTGCATGTGGAAGCCAGGAGTATGCCCTGCCGAGCTAGTTCCCTTCCTCTCCTCTCTCATGTGGCTTCTCAGATTGCTTGCTTTCTAGTGCTGCTAATAGAAGACACTATAGTCCTTGAAAGCTCCTGAACCGGTATAAATTAAACTTTGATGAGAACTTAGTAACTATGGAGGGCAGATAAGGAGGTGTGAGGAAATAGAAGCAGGAAAGGAGGAATGAAGACCGAGTCTCCATGTGGGCTCTAAGTCTGCCCAGCAGTAGCTGATCTTGGGTTCCCTTAAGAGAAAGGACTCTCAAGAGGGAATGAGGTAAAGGTGGTTCTGCCACCAAATGACAATCATTTGTTACAAAGAAATGTGGTCTGCTACTTGTTTGTGTAGGGTTGGGGTGGGGCTGTCCTTCTGATGGATTTGATTTGATACCCTTGACTTAGGTCCCACGAGGGTGTATTGCTCGGTCCATTATTACTAATGAGGGTTTAAGTGTTTTGAAACCCATTTCAAAAGTGTGATAACTGAGCTCTAGGAGGTGACAAATTGTTCCCATGGAAACACAGATGATAGTAAGTAGCTGAGATGGGATTTAAAACCTAAGGCTAGGTGCAATGGCTCACACCTATAATCCCAACACTTTGGGAAGCCAAGGTGGGAGAATAGCTTCAGCCCAGGAATTCAAGACCAGCCTGGGTAACATAGTGAGACCCTGTCTCTAGAAACAATAAAAAAATTAGCCAGGCATGGTGGTGCACCCCTGTGGTCCCAGGTGGTCCCAGTTCCTTGGGAGGCTGAGGTTAGAGGCCTGGGAACTCAAGGCTTCAGTGAGCTGTGATTGTGCCACTGTACTCCAGCCTGGCTGATAAGAGATTCCATCTGAAAACAAAACAAAACAAAAAAACAAAACATAGGCAGTGTGGCATGAGTGATTGTACCTTTAACCACTATGAAAACTGCTCCTGGGCAGTGGGCTACACCCACATTTACACACAGCACTGGGCAGCTGCTGCCATGACAATAGTCTCCAAGTGGTGTGGCCTTTCTCTGGGGGATCTGAGAAAGCCCAGGGTGGGTTTCTCCTCCAGGGATTCCTGTTGCTGGGGAGGCTGCACTTCTGTGGCAGGAACAGAGCCCTTCTTCTTTGCGAGTCCCCTTGGTTTCACTTTGCAGGGCCTGTCTGCCTGGACTTGAGGAGTTCTGCCCTCTCCAGCCCAGAGGCTCCCTCTGTGGCTGCTGCCTCTGCATTCTTTCCTAATGGCACTAATGGCAGTACCTGCTCTCAGACTTGCAGCTGTTGACTGCAGCAGGCCCTGTCCAGCCTGTGGCTCTTATGGGTTCCTCCCCTACCCCTGCCCCAGGGGAAATACCTAAGTAGGAAAAGCAATGACAGAAACCTCCTGTTTTCTGTTTCTGCTTGCGGCCTCATCCTAATTGTGACCTAAAGACACACATACATACATACACACACACACGCGCGCGCGCACACACACACACACATCCTGTATGTGCTCAGAGAAACAAGGAGGGGGCCCTGAGGAAAGGCCAAGTAGCAACGCAGGCTGTTGGAAATGCACAGGGACAGGGAAGGTGGGTCCAGACCTGGGCTGAAGGGAGACAGTACCAGGCTTGGGTCTGGGCAAGACTTATGTTGTCATTCACTCCCTGGAGGCTCTGGAGGTGTGGCAGCCTCCTACCCCTCTCCTTGCCTCTATTTGTATCATTTTTTCTCCCTAAATAGTGGGGGCGAGGGCTGTGGTAGAACCATGAATGAGGTCCCTTCCAGCTCTAGGAAGCTATGATTCCATCCTGCCCACCATGCTGAGGAGGGAGGAACACCATTTGGCCTGAGTGGGGACCACCTGCAGACTGTGGCTGCTGCTGCGTTTCCCGGAATCCAGACAAGCTCAGAGCACAGAACTCATTCTATTTTGGCATTTCCTGCTGGGCTGCAACAGAGCCACAGCTTAGCCTTGGCCTTTCAGGGACTTTTACAAGCACCCAGAACAACCTCAGCCTGAGGTCTGGGTAGGAGGTTGGGACAGAGGCAGGGCTGGCTCCATAATTTGCAGGGCCCAGTGTAAAATGACAATGCAAGGCCTTTATTCAAAAAGCAAGAAAAAAAAGTACCATTGAAGGTAATAAAATATAAAGCTTTTTTTTTAACGTCATTTTTTTATTTTTTAAATATAATTCTTTTTTTAGAATAGTTTTAGATTTACCAAAAAATCTAGAAAATAATACAGTGTCTATATATTCCAAACCCTGTTTCCTCTATTTTTAACATCTTACATTATTATGGTGCATTTGTTATAATTAACAAACCAATATTGGGACATTATCATTAACTAAAGCCCATACTTTATTCCCATTTTCTTCATTTTTACCTGATATCCTTTTTTTCTGTTCCAGGATGCCATCTAGAATACTATATTACTTTTAGTTGGTATGCTGTCTTAGGCTTTTCTTGGCTGTGATCTTAACTGGAATTACACTGAATAAATGGATCAATCTGGGGAGAATTGCCACTTTCACAATACTGAGTCTTCTGATACGTGAACATGATATTATACTTCATTTATTTAGGTCTTCCATAATTACTGTCAGTGATGTATTATAACTTTCAATATAAAAGTCATCACATATTTAATAAACTTTATTTCTAATTATTTCATGCTTTTTGATGCCTTTGCAAGTGGTACTTTAAATTTTTTGTCTACTAATTGTTTATTTCTAGTATATAAAATATATACTTGATTTTTGTATATTGATCTTTTATCTTTAGATCATGCTAAATTCACTTAGTAATTCCAATAACTTTTTGTAAATTCTTAAGGCATTCTATGTACATGATCATGATTTTTTCTGTGAATACAGACATTTTTACTTCTTCCTTTCCTATCTACGTTTCTTTTCTTTTCTTTTTCTGCTTTTTTTTTTTTTTTTGAGATAGAGTTTTGCTCTTGTTGCCCAGGCAGGAGTGCAATGGCACGATCTCAGCTCACTGCAACCTCTGCCTCCCGGGCTCAAGTGATTCTCCTGCCTCATCCTCCCAAGTAGCTGGGATTACAGGCATGCACCACCACACCCAACTATTTTTTGTATTTTTAGTAGAGATGGGGTTTCACCATGTTGACCAGGCTGGTCTCGAACTCCTGACCTCAGGTGATCCTTCAGTGTTGTCCTCCCAAAGTGCTGGTATTACAGGTGTGAGCCACCGTGCCCAGCCTTTACATACCTTTTCTCCTTGCCTTATTGCACTAACTAGGATTTCCAGTACATAGTTGAATAACAGTGGTGAGAACTGACATCCTTGCATGATCCCCTATCATAAGAGGAAATCATTCTTCCACTATTAAGTGTGATGTCAGCTGTGATTTTTTTTTTAATAGATACCCTATTTCAGGTTAAGGAATTTCCTTTCTAATTGTTTCCTGAGAGATTTTATTGACTTTTTTCAAATGCTATTTCTGTATCTATTGAGGTGGTCATATTTTTCTCCTTATTATGTTAATATGTTTAATTAAGTTGACTTCCAAGTACTTGACCAACTTTGCATTTTTGTAATAAACCTCACTTGGTCATGATAAATATATATATATATACTTTTTATTTACTGCTGGATTCAGATTCCCAAAATTTTGTTAACAATTTTTTGCATCTATAAACGTAATGTCTATAGTTTTCTTGTAATGTTTTTGTATTGGCATCAGGGTAATTCTGGCCTCATTATATAGAGAGGAGGCCTTTTCCTTTATTTTCTGAGAGTTTATTTAACATTTGTGTTATTTCGGCCTTAAATGTTTGATAGAATTCACTAGTGAAGACATCTGGGCCTGGAGTTTTCTAGGAAAGTTTTTAATAACATTAATATAATTTTATAGATATAGACAGTGGTATACTGGAACTGGCCTGTACCAGCTATTGAGAGCTGATTGTCACTATCTCTTATCAAATCTACATTCAGTGATGATACATTGATTGATTAAAATTGGCCATAGTTTACACTTTAGAAGTCAGATACTCTATGAATCAGGGTTTTTAATTTCTTCCAGAGACCAGGTGGTTAAGCACCAGTCTTCTGTTCAGGTTTTCTATTTATTTTTTGAGTGAGCTTGGTAATTTGTATCTTTCAAGAAATTTGGCCATTTTATCTACATTATTGCATTTATTGGCATAAAGTTATTCGTAATACTACCATGCTGTTCTTTAAATGCTTAGAGAATCTGTAATAATGACCCCTTTTCATTCTTTTATTTTTTTTTTTTTAAAACAGCTTTATTTATTGTCGTTCACATGACATAGAGTTCACCCATTGAAAGTGTACAGTTCAGTGGCTTTTAGTATATTAAGAGATATGTGTAACCGTCACTACAATCAATTTTAGAACATTTTCATCACCTCATAAAGAAAGTTTATACCCTTTGGTTAAGACTCTCCACCCTCCATCCTCCCCAACCCTAGCCAACCATTAATCTACTCCTTGTCTCTATGGAATTGCATATTCTCTGTATTTCATATAAATGGAGTCATGCAATATATGGTCTTTTGTGATTAGCTTCTTTCACTTAGCATAATGTTTTCAAGGCCCATCCATATTGTAGCATATATCAGAACTTCATTTTTAATGACCAAATAGTTTTCCATCATCTAAATATACCACATTTTGTTTATGCATTTATCAGTTGATATACATTTAGATTCTTTTCACCTTTTGGTGATTGTGAATAATGCTGCTATAAACATTCATGTAAGTTTTTGTGTGGACATATATTTGTGGGGTTTTTTTCTCTTGGGTATGTAACTAGGTCTGGAATTGCTGGGTCATATGGTTACTCCATGTTTAACATTTTGAGGAACTGTCATTTTACATTTCCACCAGCAGCATATGAGGGTTTACATTTATCCTCATCCTCACCAATACTTGTTATTATTTGGATGTTCATTTCTGGTAGATTACAAGTCTGATGAAGTGCTCTGTGAGGGCAGAACATTATAAGGGATTAGTGCTCTTATAAGGAGGCCTGAGGGAACTTATTTGCCCCTTCTACCATGTGAGTACACAGCTAGAAGGTGCTATCTATGAACCAGAGATTCAGCCCTAATCAGGCACCAAACCTGCTGGCACCATGATCTTGAACTTCCAGCTTCCACAGCTGTGAGAAATAAAATTCTGTTGTTTATAAGCTACCCAGTTTATGGTATTTTGTTATAGCAGCCTGAATGGACTAAGACAGAGGTTGTTTTACTTCTTCCTTTCCAATCTGGATGTCTTTTCTTTCTTTTTTTTGGTCTAACCTCCGTGGCTGGAACCTCTAGTGCAATGTTGAATAGAAGTGGAGAGAACAGACATTCTTGTCTTGTTCCTGATCTTAAGGGGAAAGCATCCAGTCTTTCATCATTAAGTATGTTGTTAACTGTGTCTTTTTCATATATACCCTTTGTCAGGTTAAGGAATTTTGCTTGTATTCCTCATTTGTTGTGTGTTTTTATCATGAAATGGTGTTGAATTTTGTTGAACATTTTTTTCTGCATCTTTTGAGATCATCATGTGGTTTTTGTGCTTTATTCTATTCATACGGTGTTTTACACTGATTGATTTTTGAATGTTAAATCAACTTTGCATTCCTGGGGTAAACCTCACTTGGTCATATTGTATGATTCTTTCTATATGATGCTGGATTTGTTTGAAATATTTTTTGAGGATTTTTGCATCCTCAAAAAATCTACAGCATAACAGATATTGGCTTGTAGTTTTCATGTGGTGTCTTTGTATAGTTTTGGTAACAGAGTAACACTGGCCTTATAGAATGAGTGGAGAAATGTTTTCTCCTCTTCTGTTTTTTATAAAAGTTTGTGAAACGTGAATATTAATTTTTCTTTACATGTTTGGTAGAATTCACCAATGAAGCCATCTTGGCCTGGATGTTTCTTCATTGGTAGTTCATTCTCTTTATTTGTTATAGGTCTATTCAGATTTTCTATTTATCCGGGAGTCAGTTTTGGTAGCGTGTGTCTTTCTAGGAATCCATTTATTTAATCTAAATTATGTAATTTATTGGCATACAGTTATTCATAGTGTTCCTCCATAATCCTCTTATTTCTGTAAAGTCAATAGTAATGTACCCTCTTTCGTTTTTGACTCTAGTTGTTTGAGTCTTCTTTTTTTTTTTCCAGGCTAATCAACTTAAATGTTTGTTCATTTTGTTGATCCTTACGGAGAACCAGCTTTTGTTTTTATTGACTTTTCCTATTATTTTCTATTCTTTATTTTAATTTTCGCTCTAGTTTTATTATTCCCTTCCTTCTGCTTGCTTTAGGTTTAGTTTGCCCTTCTTTTTCAGTGTCTGAAGGTGGAAGGTTAGGTTATTGATATGAGATCTTTCTTCCTTTTTCTTCTTGAAGATCTTCTTCTTGAAGAGTCTTGTTATGTTACCCAGGCTGGTCTCAAACTCCTGGGCTCAAGTTATCCTCTCACCTCAGCCTCCCAAGTAGCTGGGACTACTGACACATGTCACTGTGTCCAGCCTTCTTTTTTACTGTAGGCATTTACAACTATAAATGTCTTTCTAAGCATTGGTTTAGACGCATGTTGTAAGGTTTGGTATTTTGTATCTTCATTTTCATTAGTCTTAACATATTTTCTAATTTTCCTCTTTATTTTATCTTTGATCTGTTGGTGATTTAAGAGTGTGTTGTTTAATTTCCACGTATTTGTGAGTTTCCCAAATTTATTTCTGTTATTGTTTTCTACTTTCATTCTATGCTATGGGAAATACTTAGAATTATCTCTAATCTTTCAAATTTATTGTGGTTTGTTTTATTGCCTAGCATATGGTCTATTCTGCAGTATGTTCCATGTGCATTTGAGAAGAACGCATATTCTTTTGTTGGGTGGAATATTCCATATATGTCTGTTTGATCTAGTTGGTTTATAGTGTTGTTCAAGTCTTCTGTTTCCTTGTTGATCTTCTGCCTAGTTCTTCTATCCATTATTAAAAGCTGAAAGTCCCCAACTATCCCAACTATTATTGTGGAGTGGTCTATTTATCTCTTAATTTCTGTAAGTTGCTTCAGGTAACTGTTTTGTTTTTTTTTTTTCTTTTTCTTTAGACAGAGTTTCGTTCTTATTGCCCAGGCTGGAGTGTAAAAGCACGATCTCGGCTCACTGCAACCTTTACTTCCCAGGTTCAAGTGATTTTCCTGCCTCAGCCTCCCAAGTAGCAGGGATTACAGATGTGTGCCACCACACTTGGCTAATTTTTGTATTTTTAGTAGAGATAGAGTTTCACCATGTTGGCCAGGCTGGTCTCAAACTCCTGACCTCAGGTGATCCACCCACCTCGGCCTCCCAAAGTGCTGGAATTACAGGTGTGAGTCACTGCACCCAGCCCTCTGGTGCTCTTTTGTTAGGTACATATATGTTTATAATTATTACATCTGCCTGATGGATTAACCCTTTTATTATTATACAATGTCCTTCTTTGTCTCTACTAACATTTTTTTTTTCTTGAAGTCTGTTTTGTCTAATATTACTGTGGCCACTCCAGAAAGCTGGCTATAGTAATATCAGACAAAATGATGTATCTTTTTTCATCCTTTTACTTTCAGTCCATTTGTATCTTTGAATCTGAAGTTTGTCTGCTATAGACAGCAAATGGTTTGATCTTGGTTTTTTAATTTCCATTTTAACAACTGCCTTTTATTGGATAGTTTAACCCATTCAGACTTAATGTTATTATTGATTTAGTTGGATTTATACCTGCCATTTTACTTTTGTTTTCTGTAGGTCTCCTGTCTTCCTCAAATCTTCCTTTACCACTTTCTTTTGCATTAACTGAATATTCTCTAATATAGCATTTTAATTTTAAAATGATTTTAAACTATACTTTTAGTTATTTCCTTAGTGGTTGCTCTAGACTTACCATATGTATATTAGCTTATCAGAATCAGCTTCAGATTTATACTAACTTAATTCCAGTGAGATATAGAAATGTTATTTCTATATCATTCTATTTCCTTCTCCATTTTTGTCATATTATTGTTATGTATGTTACAACTATACTACTGACAAACTCAACAATACATTATTATGATTATTGCTTTATATAAACATGTATTTTAAAGAAGCTGAGAGAAGAGAGGAGAACGAGTATATGTTAATAGCTTTTGACCTTCTTAGATGTCATGTTTAGATCTCTTCAGTTGGTTCCTATGGATTTCTTGTTGGGATTAATTCCTTTGCTAATGTAATATTTAATGGTGTTCCACATTTCTCTGAGGCACTGTACATTTGTATTTAGTCTTTTCTTCTCTTGGTTATTCAGATTGCATAATCTCTATCAATTTACCTTCAAGTTTACTGATTCTTTTGGCAGTTCAAATGTAATACTGAATTTTTCATTTTACTGTACTTTTGAATCCCAGAATTTCGATTTGTTTTAAAATAATTTGTATGTTTTTATTGATATTTTATATTTGATGCAGCATCATCATATCTTTCTTTACTTCTTTAATCATGGTTTCTTGTAGTTCTGTGAACATATTAGTAATAGCTACTTTGAAGTCTTTGTTCAAACTGACATATGGCCACTCTCACAAGGACCTCCTAGTGTCTGCCTTTTTCTGGTATATGGGTTATACTTTCCTGTTTCCCTGCAAATCTCATAAATTTTTGTTGGAAACCGAGATTTTGGATAATATATTGTAGTACCTCTGGGTACTATTTCCCTCTTCCCCATCTGGCGCTTTTTACTGATATTTGCATATTTATTTGTTTAGTGATTAGCTACATTATTTTAGTAAAGTCTGTGCTCACACAATGTGAAGCCTCTTATGTTGCTCACCAGAAGACTCAACCTTGGTTATGCCCACAGTCACCTTTGGCAGGGCTTTCCTTGACTGTTTCTTTCCCTGACCATACCCAGCTATTTAGCTCCACTAATTGCCTGCTGATTGCCCTATTGTTTTCAACAATGCCCTGGGGCATAAATGATTCCACAGACAGATTTGTTCTAATCCCAATAGGTCTCCTCCCAGCTTTCTCTGTCCCAGGTTGTCTCCAGCAAACTAGTGGGCCTACAGCTTAGTCTGCATCTCCAGAGAATCTACCAATGTCCTCTCAATTGCCTTTCACCATGTGTAGTGTTTTCTGGCACCATTTCTGACATCAAATGTGTGGTGTTTTCTAACACATCAATTCTCTGATTCTCTGGCACCAACTGGGTGTCCTACAATTCAATTTAATTCTGATATTAATTCCTCAGAGTTAGTGCAGACCCTACAGTTTAAGGGCTCTGAAGTATAAGACTGCCCTCCACTTCAGATGGCAGCTGCAAATGGGGTGCCCAACCTACCCACACTTCAGCCTGGGCTACTACAAATTTGAGGGTTCTGTAAACCAAAAAGTGACTGAGGCAGATCTCAATTGATTAGAGGTTTATTTTGCCAAGGTTGAGGACACACCTAGGAAAATGAAACACAAGTGGCAGTAGCATTGGTGATCTGTGGTTTTCTCAAAGAGGGCTTTGGGAACTTCAATATTTAAAGGAGAAAGAGCAAGCAAGAGGGGAAAAAAAAAAAAGGAGTATGGGTAGGCAATGAGGCAAGTGGTTACATTCTTGTGAGGCTCTGATTAGCACTCAGTGAGTCTACATTTTACATGTAAAAAGAAGGGAGTAGAGGAAAAGTCAATTATGCATTCGTTTCATGCTCAGTAAATCTACATTTTACATAAGATTAAAGTAAGCATGTGAAATTACAGCTATTTGGGAACAAAAGAAGGCAGTTTTTGGATGACTCAGTTCCCAAGCTTAACTTCCCTTTTGCCATAGTGAGTTTGGGATCCTGAGAGTCTGTTTTTTATTCACAGTTCTCATGACTCCCTCCTTGAGTTCAGTAATTTACTGGAATGACTCACAGAACTTAGAAAAGTGCTTTGCTTACTATTACCAGTTTATTATAGAGGATACAACTCAGGAAGAGCCTAATGGAAGACATGCATAGGGTAAGATATGGGGTATATTTGGCACAGAACTTCCATGCCCTTTCTGGGTGCTCCATCTGACCAGTACATCAATGTATTCCCAACCAAGAAGCTCCTGAGCCCCATCATTTAGGGATTTTAATGGAGGTTTTATCGAATAGGAATGATTTATGTAATAATTGGCCACTGGTAATTGAACTCAGTTTTTATCCCCTCTCCAATCCCTGGAGGTCGGGAGCAAGGCAGAAAGTTCCCATCCTCTAATCATGTATTTGGTCTTTCTGGTATCCAGTCCCCATCCTGAAGGGATCTAGGGGTCTTACCCTAAGTCACCTCATTTGCATAAATTCAGGAATAGTCAAAAGGGGCTCATTATGAATAACAAAAGACACTCCTATCATTCAGGAAATCCCAAAGGTTTTAGGAGCTCTGTGCCAGGAACTGGGGACATTGGCAAAATATTTACTGTATTATATATTTTTAATATACCATGCACCACAGCCTCCACTGTTTTTGAGAGCTCCCTTGAGCTTGGACTTCTCCATATTCTGTTGCAAATGGATTATTTTTCTTTGGGAAAAAATTTAGAACTCTCCATTTTACATCCTGCTTCCCTCCCTTCCCTCAGACAAAATCTCTGAGCCGTGGCTCTGGTATTTGTAATATGTATCATAGGTTATCACAGTCTACCTTCAAATAATATTACAGCTATCTCTCAGTATATCAGGGGATTAGTTCCAGGACCCCCTCTCCCCAGGATACACAAATCTATGTATACTCAAGACCCGGAGTTGGCTCTGCAGAACCCACCTATGTGAAAAGTCAGCCCTCTCTATATGCAGGCTTCACATCCCACAAGTACAGTATTTTCCATCTCAATTTGGTTGGAAAAATCCACATCAAAAAACACAGGTCAAACCTGTGTTGTTCAAGGGTCAACTGTAAATGATTTCGTGGATGATGGAAGAACCCTACAACTGTGCATTCCCCCTCCCATCTTTTTTTCTATTGTTGTACGTATTAGTCAGGGTTCTCTAGAGGGACAGAACTAATAGGATAAATGTATATATAAAGGGGAGTTTATTAACGAGTATTGACTCACACAATCACCAGGCGAAGTCCCACAATAGGCCGTCTGCAAGTTGAAGAGCAAGGAAGCCAGTCTGAGTCCCAAAACCTCAAAAGTAGGGAAGCCGACAGTGCAGCCTTTAGTCTGTGGTCGAAGGTTCAAGAGTCCAAAAACTGAAGAACTTGGAGTCTGATGTTTGAGGGCAGGAAGCATCCAGCAAGGGAGAAAAATGTAGGCCGGAAGACTAAGCCATTCTAGTCTTTCCACGTTCCTCTGCCTACTTTTTTTTTTTTTTTTTTTTT
>NW_016825633.1:123100-127390 GCF_001698545.2 Rhinopithecus bieti | reverse complement strand
AAGAAAACCTTCCTATTACCAATCATTTTTCATTCCTGCCCTTCTGCAAGCCCTATGCAACCACGAATCTACTTTCTCTATAGATTTGTTGATATGGCCATTTATTATAAATTGAATAATAAAATATGTGGTATTTTGTGACTGCCTACTTTCACTTAGCATAATGTTTTCAAGGTTCATCCATGCTATACCATGTATCAGTACTACTTCCTTTTTATTGCCAAATATATTGTATAATATACCATATTTGTTTATTCACCAGTTCATGGATTTTTTTTTCTATATTTTGGCTATTATGAACAATACTGCTATAAACATTTGTGTATACATTTTGCATGACTATATGTTTTCATTTCTCTTGGGTATATACCTAGGAATGGAATTGCTAGGTCATATGACACATTATGTTTAACATTTTAAAGAATTGCCGATTTGTTATGCCAAGCGAGTGCATTCCCATCAGCAATGTGTGAGGACTCGTTTCTCTCCACCCTCACCAAAACTTATTTTCTATCTCTTTCGTTTTAGCCATCCTACTGTGTGTAAAGTGGTATCACTTTGTGGTTCTGGTTTACATTCCCTAGTGACTAATAATGTTGAGCTTCTTTTCATATGCCTATTGGACATTTGTATATCTTCTTGGGAGAAGTATCTATTCAAATCATTCGCCCATTTTAAAATTGGGTTCTCTTTTTTTTAATGGTTGAGTTGTAAGAGTTCTTTATATATTCTGGAAATTAGCTCCTTATCAGATGTATTATTTGCAGTTGTTTTCTCCCATCTGGTAGATCATCTTTTCATTTTCTCAATGTTATCATTTGAAGCACAAAACATTTCCATTTTCATGAAGTGGAATATATCTATTGTCATATATGATTTTGTTGTCATATCTAAGTAAAATTGCCTAACTCAAGGTCATGAATATTTATGCATATGTTTTCTTCTAAGAGCTGTATAGTTTTAGCTCTTTCATTTATATTTATGATCTGTGTTGAGTTCACTTTGATATAGGGTGTGACATAATGTTCTAAATTCATTCTTTGGCATGTGCATATCGAATTGTTTCATCACAATTAGTTTAAAAACTATTATCTTCCCTTTGAATTGTCTTGGTAGACTTGTTGAAAATCCATTGAGCATAAAAGTGAGAGTTTACTTCTAGATTCTCAATTCTATTCCACTGATTTATATATCTATCCTTATGGTAGGACCACCCTGTCTTGATTACTATTGCTTTGTGGTAAGTTTTGAAGTTAGAAAGTGTAAGAACTCCATTTGTTACTGTTTTTCAAGATTGTTTTGTCTGTTTTCGGTCATTACAATTTAGGATCACTTTGTCATTTTCTGCAAAGAAGCCAGGTGAGATTTTGATAGCAATTGCCTTAAGTCTGTAGATCAATGAGGGAATATTGCCATCTGAACAATGTTAAGTCTTTCAGTCAATGAACATTGAATTTATTTCCATTTATTTAGGTTGTCTTTAATTTCTTTTGACAACATTTTGTACTTTTCCATAACAAGTCTGGCATTTGTTTTGTTAAATTTATTCCCAAGATTGTTTTCTTTTGATATCATTGTAAATGGAATCATTTTAAGTTCATTTCAGACTGTTAATTTCTACTATAAAGAAATGCAATTGATTTTGTATATTGATATTGTATCTTGCTACATTGTACTTGTGTATTATTTCTCATAGTTTAAATAATTATTGTTAATTGACAATTTATAATTGTATATATTTATAGGGCACAAAGTAATATAATCAACCTTCCCTCTGGAAATGATACCATATTAGGGTCTCAGCAATGGCCTCTGCTGTTGGCAGGTTTCATAATCAGCTATGAGAATAGTCAGATCAGGTTGGTATGGGAAGTCAATATTGTTGAGCTCTCGCATAGTTTTGTACAAGGGCCCATTGAGCAAACATTGGGATAGCAGTGGCAGGGGAATGGGGAGGCTGAATGATATCTACAGAGATGGTCATTTTTTTCCTCCGAATTATTGATAGTTTCCTCTGCAGTGGATGCCCCTACTGGGTACACTCACTACCTGAATAAACAGATATGGACTATTTAGAAGGGAATGTGACTTGGTAGTCTTTAGATTTCAAGACCTTCCCAAAGGGTAAAAACAGGCAGAACCTTGGTTAGGGCATCCACCTTGAGAGAGTCCTGTGCCACTGTTTCTTTGCAGCCATTCCAATCCATGAACAATGTATCTTTCCATTTATTTAAATCTTAATTTCTCTCATAAATGTTTTGTAGTTGTCAATGTATAAATCTAGCACATAGTTTTTTTTTAAAAGATGTTGGTACATATGTGCTTTGTGCCTACTGAATTCAGATAAACATTTCCTTATACTTCCTCCTACTTTTTTATGGTTTATACTTAATGTAATTGAGATCATGCAAAGTGTTAAACTTTAGTGTACATCAGAATTACCTGGGCAGTTTGTGGAAATTGCAGGTTCTAGAACCATTTTCCTAGAAATTCTGGGTTTGTGCCAGGGACCAGAATGCTACATTCTAAACAAGCTTCCCAGGGAGTCGTTTAACATATTTTGAAAAAAATCATTTTTATACATTGTTAAAATGGTGTATGAGCTGAATTTAGAATTATCACTTCTCCTGTATTATTTAGTTTTGAATTTCAAGTTGTATTTTCGACAAGTGAAATTACTTGCCCAAGGATACACTGGGCCAAAACCTCAGGGCTCCTGACTCAGTCATAATCAAGTAATTGTTAAATATATGTGTCAAGTACAGTGTAAGGGATATCAGGATGAATTTTTTAAAAGTCTGTTTTGATAAGGGAATATACTGGTGGGCTAAATAAAAATGCCTGAGAGTTTTTAATATTTTAAGAGCACTGTACCTCTTTCAGTTGCAAGTGGTTTAGTATGGGAAGGGATGTTTCACACAGGGTTATCTCTGTGATTATGTATGGATAAGTCTCTTGATTTTGTATAGTAGGCCAGCCAACAAGGCTTTTTAGAGAAAACTCACACTTAGAAAGGTACAAAAATTTAGATAGGGTTCACCTGTGGTACTGGAGTAGGGTATTTGGTTCAAACACAGTTCATTATCTAGTCAATAGGTTAAACTCAGGACACAGTCCCAAGTAGACCCAAAATGTCTCAAGTCCTAAGAAGAGAAATGAAGCTGTAAGCAAATATAAAATGAACTAAAAATGTTAATGGCTACTTTGCTAAGAACTGTGTAATACAGTGGGCTCCAGGAAGCCCTAGAGTAGAACCACCTGCAGTTGGAACTGTGGCCCTTTGGGGACTGTAGGGAATCAGAAGGGCTTTGTCACCATGAGTACTCCATTATATCAGCGGCTGTCAGCAGACAGTGCATATACAGGGCATAGCAGAAGAGAAGTGCCCAGCAGATATGATAGTATCCAGAGAAGGATGGCATCCTCTACTCAGCTGCTTGGACTTGTTCCTGGGGACAGGTGAAACCCTACCTTCAGCTCTTCTTTTAAGTGTCTGACAGGGTGCTGGGTCCTGCTACTGTAAGGACAGCTCACATGTTCAATACCTCATCTGATCCACTGTGCAGTCCTGTGAGATAAGTGTTATTCCCATTTCACAGATGGCAAGACTGACCCTTACAGCAATGGATTTGTTGTAACTGCCAGGTTGATACCTTTAGCTATTAGTCTCAGAGGTAATATAAATTTTACTTACCATTTTATGTTCTGGCAACCGAAATTTTAAGTGTCTTTATTACCCTCATAGGCTCACTGAACAGTTCAATTGCTTATGTATTGTTTTCTCATTTAGTTTTTCAAATTATTATTATGACAAAAGGACATATCCTTTAAGAAAAGGTGGAGATGACAGCAAAGAAAAGAAAAAGAATCACATCCTATGGCTCCGCCACAGGATGATAAAGGACACAGGAGAAGGGGTAGCAGTGCCTACTCACCTAGTTACACCTAGGGAAGACATGAGGATGGGCACAACAACAGCAGAATGGCATGGAGGTACCTACCCAGCAGATGATTGAACTCATTTTTGGCTACCATTCAGGAATAACCATTGGCTACTTTTTAGTGTACGTGCTTTCAGAGTTTTCTTTGTGCACAAATGCATTATGCAAACATTTACATTTTATAAAATGGGCTGATACTGTATATGCGGTTCTGCAAACTTTTTTTTATTTTTATTTTTTATTTTTTTACAATGTACCATGAACATCTTTTCCATGCACATGGGTGAAAATCCTCTACTAAAATATAGAGCACTGTAGTTGGGTCAAAAGGCTGCTGGTAACGAGATTG
>NW_016825633.1:114287-122630 GCF_001698545.2 Rhinopithecus bieti | reverse complement strand
TTTTCCATGTCGAGATTTCCCCTCCTTTTCCTGTCCTGGGGGATGGGAATGGAGGGAAGAGGAGACAAGTAAGAGACAAGGGAGACTGAGTGGGTGGGGTGGAATGCAGGTCTGGATAGTACTTGCATCTCACCCCTGGTGAGGGTTCCCCTAAGCTGGCCGGGCCTACAAGAGGGCCTTCTGCCCACCACGTAGCCTGCCACTCCTCCCACACACGTGAGCCAGCCATTGCCTGGCAGGCCCTGCCACCTTCTCTGCCCTGGTTCAGCCTGGTAAGGTGTGTGTTCATGTGAGTGGGGGATGGGCAGGGACCCCAATTCGGCCCTGGCCGGGCCCTCCACACTCTCAACCCTTATAGGGCCTTGTCCATGGAGCTCCCCTCCAACCACCTTCACGGACCTGCGGGGATTCTGGACAGGTTGCTGCTCCTTTTCAGGCCTCGCAGAGCGCTGGGAACAGACGCGCAGACCTGTGGACAGACAGGAGACAGGGGTAGGGGCTGCGCGCTCAGCAGTCTCACAGGGACTCGGTTCCCTTTCCTGAGTCCAGGCCCTTCTCATCTAACGTTTTCCTCCCCTACATCCCCCGCACCCCAGCCGCCATTTCTCTCCAGGCCTCGGGCACCAAACCAGGATGCTTTCCAAACTGCGTTTGTCTCTGTGTCCCCTAACCCTGGAAGCAACCTGTCCCAGCGCCACCCCATTTTTGCGGAGGTCAGATGTTTCCATGGGAGCAGATTGTGAGAGGGGTTTATTTCCAGAATACGTCTACGTTTCACTGTTGCCCTGCAGGGTTGCTCCCCCATACCCCATTTCCAGCACTAAAATGGATGGAGGGCTCAGTGCAGGGGGTCGTTGAGAAGGCGGGCCAGGCTCCCCCGCCCTCACCCCCGCCCGCTCCGCATCCCCCTCCTCACCAATCTCCCGGATCCTTTCTCCACCCCCTCCCTATTCCTACTGCCAGCCACCTCCTCCCCTTCCCAGGTCTGCCGGCAGCGCCCACCTTCACACTGACCTGCCGGGACCCGGGACAGGCCTGTGCCTCCTCCGGCTCGCAGAAGCCCGCTCGCTGCTCCCCCGCCGCCCGGACAGCTCAGACAGCTGGTTCTGCGCGGGCGCCGGGACCGGACCGCAGGGCGGGCGGGCGGGCGCGGGGGCTGGTGCCCACGTAGGCGCCCGGCGGGTCACGTGAGCGCCGCGTCACCCGAGCTCGGCCCCCATTCCCTGACCCACCTCACCATCCATCCTCGAGGGACCGGGAGGCTGGGGACGGTCGGGGTCGGGGTGTGTTTGTGTAGCAAAGGGCAGTCACGGAGAAGAGGAGGAGAGGGTGGCTTTCTGACCCCAGGTGCTTTACCTGGCGCATCTCACAGCATCCGCAGAGTATCTCTCTGTGATGCCCATTATCGCCAGGTGTGACAGCTGATCAAAGAGGGTACCCGACTTTGCCAAGAGCGCTCAGCCCCAGAACTCCAGAGCCCGCTTTCAAGACCGTCTCTGCCTGACTTCAGAGCCCAGATTGGTGGTGCCTGCCAGGAAGCTGAGCTGCCACTTCGAGTGGCGGTGTTCCTAGGGTTCTGTCCTGGGCCTCCTCTCTCCTCAGTCCTCAAGTTCTGTCTCCCTGTTCGATCTCATTCATTTCCTGTAAAGACCAATGACTTCCAGAGCTACATCTCCAGGCTATTCCCTCCCCAGAATCTCAGACCTATTTTTGCATTCCCACCAGTAATATAGTGTTTTGTTTCCCAACACCTTTCCCAACATAACCTATGACATTCTTTTAAATGTTCACTGATATGATAGTTGAGAAGTAGTATCAATGGCATTTTATATTGCCTTATCTCTGTTTAAGGACAATTTAAATATCTTTCTTTGTGAATTGTCGGTTCATGTCTTTTCCACATTTTTCTAGTGGGTTGTTGGTCTTTCTCACCTCAATTTTCAAGTTTTCTTAATACATTAACTGTTACATATGTTGCAATTTTGTCCCCAGTTTGTCAGTTGCTTTTGGCTTTGTTTATGGTGTTTTCTGCCATGCATTAAAAAAAGTAGTCAAATTTATTAAACTTTTATTGCCTCTAAATTTCGGTTCATAGTTAAGAAATCTTTTCCTACATAAGGTCCAAGAAGCATTCACCCATGTTTTCTTCTAGTATTCATATGGTTTTCTTTACATTTAGAGTTTATATTTGTGTATGGCATAAAGTATTCATGGATCTTTTGTTTTCTTTTTCCAATTGGTTTGTCAGTTGTTCTGGCATCAGAAAGTCCATCTTTGCTTTAGGGATTTGAGATGCCACCTTTATTACATATCAAATTTCCGTATGTACTTGGAAAACTTTCTGGGCTTTCTATTCTATTTCATTGGTCTGTTTGCTATCCATATACCAGTTGAATTATAGAGCATATATAATTTCATATATCTGGTAGAGCTAGGCCCCCTCAGTAGATTCCCTTTTTTCCTAAACATTGTTGTATGTTTATTTTTCTACATGAACTTCAGTATAAATTTGATTCAGATCCATTTTAATTAACGATTAGATATATCCACCTGAATGTCCCTGAAGGACTTCAAATGCAATATGTCCCAAGTGATTTTACCATCCTTCCTTGATCTTTTCCACACACAAAACTCCCCCCTCTTCGTTTCTCTTATCTTAATAGATGGCTCTAGAGCCCACACTGTTGCCCAAGCAAGAAATCTGGGAATCATCCCTCATTCCCTCTTCCTCCCTGCCACCAAGTAATCTTAACCTTCTCTTCTAAATATCTCTGGATCTTCCCACTTTTCTTCCATGTCCACTCTTGCTACTTTTTTTTTAGGCAAACAACTCCCCACTCCTGGTCTATGGTGGAAGATCCCTTTCTGGTTTTGCTACCTCAAGTCTTGCTCTCCTTTAATACATTCCAAAATATTATATATCATATTGTCCCACTGCCTTTTTCTGTTTCATCTTCATTGCAGTACTTGAAGTAGGTGGGTCACTAATTACCTCTTATACAGAAACCACTTCACAAGCCAGGTTAAAAAGGGCCTTGGTCTTTAGCCTGATTATTTTCAGATCAACTTTTAGCAGTTATTGAAGATCTAAAGTAAATTCTAAATTTTGAAATAATTGAAAAGAAATGTGCCTGTTGGATAATTAGACAATTAGGATACCAGATTCCTGGATGGGATGATGATTCAGTCCTGTAAAGCTGTGAATTTTATTACTCCTGCCCCCCACCCTGCCAGCATTTGGAAGTTTGGTAGATTTTTCTTCAAAGGTCTCTTGAAAAAAATCAAATGGGAAAGGATAGGCAAGAAATTAATGAAAGTCATGATAAAGGGGTTCTAGTTGTTTAACATATGAGAGCTCGTAATAATCCAAACAGTATGGCACAGGTCCAAAAATAGAAATTTAGTGAAGAAAAGACAAGAATGCTCTTCTACACACTTAGGTTTTAATGAGCTTTTAATATACAGATTAGGTGGCATTTCAACCTAGTGTGAAAGCTGGGCTAGGCTTTGTTGAGTACAATACATTGATTTTTTTACTCTAACTAAATTTTTATGAACACCACAACCCAGATGTCTAAACCCAAGAGAGATTATTTCATGTTTATTATCATCCTCATCAATAGGTGTTGAATTCCTTTATGTGCATGACATCACATGGTCACCATATAACATATACTATAGCAACCAGTCTATTTACTGTGGAGATCAAAAGCTAAAATACCAGCTTTGCCACTTACTAGTTGTGTCAACCTAGAAAAGTTACTAAAATTCTGTGAGCTTTAGTTTTCTCTTCTAGAAAATGGGAGTAAGATTTTCTGTATCAGGATTATTGTGAATTATAAATAAAGATGGCTATATAAAGTGTTTAGCACATAGTAGACCTTCACCAAATAGTTCCTTCAACCTCCCATAAAATACATGATTTTGCAATAAAAATTTGCATAGCTGGCCAGGCGCAGTGGCTCACACCTGTAATCCCAGCACTTTGGGAGGCCAAGGCGGGCGGATCACGAGGTCGGGAGATCGAGACCATCCTGGCTAATATGGTGAAGCCCTGTCTCTACTAAAAATACAAAAAATTAGCCGGGCGTGGTGGCAGGCGCCTATAGTCCCAGCTTCTTGGGAGGCTGAAGCAGGAGAATGGCGTGAACTCAGGAG
The DNA here is from genome assembly GCF_001698545.2 of Rhinopithecus bieti. NCBI lineage: Eukaryota > Metazoa > Chordata > Mammalia > Primates > Cercopithecidae > Rhinopithecus > Rhinopithecus bieti. The sequence continues at coordinate 118,472 of NW_016825633.1, read as the reverse complement.
GTGGAGCTTGCAGTGAACCGAGATCGTGCCACTGCACTCCAGACTGGGTGACAGAGTGAGACTCCATCTCAAAAAATAAAAAAAATTAAATTAAAAAATTAAAAAAATTGCATAGCTATCAGAGGCATCATTTGGAAATATAGTAAGAGGAACTATATATACTATATGAGCTTCAGCGTTATCAGATCAATAGATTATGCGATGGAAAAAAATACTGCACCATCAGTTGTTCTTCTGCCCCATTATTTTAACTTCTAGATAAACATCTGGGAAGCACAGGTATATGAGACACAGAAAAACAAGGCACTGTGGATGCCTCTTCTGTCTGGACAGAAAACTGGAGTCAGGAGACCTCTCTGAGTCCCCAGAGAGAATCATCACTACTGTGTGTCCTTGGGTAAGTCACTCCTAATGTGCTGACATCACCTCTGTAACACACCAAGATCTTCACATCTTGGGCACTCAGTAAAAGGCAATCATGACTATTTCTTATATATCTACTGGGGTATGTCAGGATAAGGGAGACAAAGGCCAACCACAAGGAAACAATACTTTCCTCTAGAGACCTTTGGGAACCTCACTGTTAACTGAGTGCCTGCCATGTGCCCTACACAGGGATAGCTGCTTTATGTAGGACAGTGGGGTATCCCAAGTACCCTCTCAACAGCCTGTGAGTAAAGAGTCTTTGCCCCATTAGATGAATGAGAAACCCAAGGCTCAGAGAGATTTAAGTAAACTGTTCAAGGTTACACAAGCTGGTTACTGCCAGGCCTGAGAACCAACCTAGGTCTTAGAATGAGGACTACTATCTCAATATGTCCCTATGTTATCTCCCATTTTCTCTACTCAACTTCCTTCCCTGTGATCACTGATGAATCAATAATTATTTCTCAGGGACCTACCGATATCTAGCACTTTACCATGTTCTTTAAGTGAAAAGGGCTAGGTATCAGAGGAGGAAGATCTTTCACCTTGGTGAATGATATGCTCTCTGGGTAGGCAGAAAGCCTCTTCATATAAGGCCACTTGGAGAAAGAGCTAAAGGAAAAGTCACTAGGCCAGTGACTTTGGGCCACTGTCAATGAGCCAATAGGCGCTCAGAGAAGGCAATGGCCAGGTTTGCTGGAAATAAACAGAGAAAGCTTCAAGGAGGAAAAGGACCTTGACTTGGGCCTCAGATGATGGGCGGCACCTAGAAGGAGGTAAGGAGGGAAAACTCAGCTGTTTGACTATAGTTCCTGGTCTTACATTAATTATACCGGCCTATCTTTATTAAATGGTCAGGTTGCCCCAACTTGAAATCAAGGTCTCAGACATCTGATTTCTCCCTCTCCCACAGACAAAGCCCTCCTTCCTGCTTCACTGTATCTCCTGAATCTGTCACTACTTTAGAGCTTCACCATTTCTCATTTGAACTCTTAAAATAATCTCTTCTCTAGTTTTCCTGCTTCCAGCCCTGCCCCTTCCTTCAGATAAATCTTGCATATTACCATCAAATTAAACTTTACTCTTCCCTGCTTTTAACTACCATTCTCCTGCTTGAAGGTGCTGACAGTAAACCTACCACCCACAGAGTAAATCCTGCACTCTTCATCCTGACATTCAGCATCCATCAGAATTGAGCCCCAGGACACACATTCCCAACCTAGTCATGCACTTCTCTGCCCTCACTCACTGTGCCCCAAGTATGCCTTATTCTTCCCTCTCATTGTCCTTATGTGTCATTTACTTCCTGCCAACTGCCTTCTTATTCCCCCTAGAGGTCCTGGTCCTGCTCATTCTTACAGGCCCAACCCTCATCACTCAGCCTCTGAAGCCACCCTAGCTGGAAGTGATCTTTCCCTCCCCTGTTGCAGCTACACATAGGGTCTCTACCCTTCATGTTGCCCTTAACAAAGGTTTTTGTACCATATACCCTTGTACTTTTCCATGTCTCTGTGTGTGTGTGTGTGCACACGTGCACTGGGAAAGAGTAGTGGTAGCTCATCAGGGAGATGGTCAGATGTGGGAGATCAGATGTGATCTTGTCCTGCTTCTGTGGTCCCTATGCTGATACATGGTGATTTGCTCAGAAAATCTCAGTCTCAGAAAAATTGTTTTCCAATTGACTCATAGCTGAACCTGCTTTCTGGGTTCACAAAGGTTGGAGTAGAGGCTTATTAACTCCTCTTCTGTTTAATGGACTTTTGATATAAAAAGAAATTAATCATATTCTGAAAGAAGAGCCATCCCTGAACCCTCAAGTCTAGATCCCTTATCTGTTCTTTAAGCACCGTTATTTCCCTGTTGTTAACACTCATTAGATTTTGTAATTGGCTCTTTCCATTTCGTATCCCCCTATAAGCCCCCTAAAGATGGAGACTGTGCCATATTCATCTTTGCATCCTCTTGCATGATTATTCAAATACCCGTTGATGAAAACAGGTATATATGTGTGTGTGTGTATATATGTGTGTGTGTGTGTGTGTGTATCTGCTTCTGGTAATGGCGGACTAGATGATTTAGAGCAACCCACCCATTGAAAAAAACTACAAAAAGTCAGATCTCTAAAAGGCTACAAAGTTAATACAATCATGAGGAATTACTATGTTATACTATAAGAGAACAGAAGCATCCAGAGAGGTAAGCCTAGGACTTAGAGCTATATTTTTATTGAAGGCATCTGTGGTTAAGCAATAAGCCTGTGCTAAACTGCTTGGAACTTATGGCACATTCAAGGCGCTATAGTAACAGAAATCAGAGCCCAAGGCCCATCAAAAGGGGTGGAGGGTTTCCTGACAAACCATCACCCATAGTATGCTGGGAACCTCAAATGTTTATACCGTCAGGGAAATTGTAATCCAAAAATATACTGGCCCTTACAAAGTCTTGTAACTTGGCTTTGCATCATCTGGGTGGACTAGTGAACTGTAAGCTCTGAACAAATATTATGGTGGTAATAGACAGGAAGCACTTTTTTTTTTGAAACAGAGTCTCGCCTGTCACCCAGGCTGGAGTGCAATGGTGAAATCTCAGCTCACTGCAACCTCCACCTCCCGGGTTCAAGCGATTCTCATGCTTCAGCCTCCTGAGTAGCTGGGATTACAGGCGTGCACCACCACGCCCGGCTAATTTTTTTGTGTTTTTAGTAGAGACGAGGTTTCACCATGTTGATCAGGCTGGTCTCAAACTTCTGACCTTGTGATCCACCCACCTCGGCCTCCCAAAGTGCTGGGATTACAGGTGTGAGCCACCGCGCCCGGCCAGGAAGCACTCTTATGGGCCTGACCAATGCAAATAAAATCTTCTCTAGAGTAAGATTTTTATCATCTTAGGCCTTAAATTATTACAACAATTGCTCAAATACAATATCCACACACAAAGATAATCAGGCGCATGAAAAAAATACGTTATGAGTAAGAAATAGAAACAACAGGCAACACAAATAGATCAATATGATTTGAATTATTTGATTTATCAGGTACGGGTGATTAAACCACAATACTTACTATATTCAGATAAATAAAATCTCATCTTGAAGATTTCAATATAAATAAATAAGAAGGAAATAAATAAAATTCATATTTAAAATCTTCCAAAATGTTTCCGACCAAGAAGATTTTAGACCCAGATAACTTCACTAGTGAAGAAAATAATATCCATCCAACACAGTCTTCCAGAGAATTAAAAAAGAGAGAATACTCAGCAAGTCATTTTAAGATTTGGTATAACCTTAATATCAAAACCCGACAAGGTCATTATGGGAAAAGAAAAATATAGGTCGATGTAACTCATTGACATAACTGAAAAAAATTTAAAGAAGAAAGAATCTGACTATATATGAGAATAATAATATACTACATACAAGTTAAGGTATTCCAGAAGTGAAAGATTGGTATATTTGAAAATCAATTAATGTAATTTACCACATTAAAAGAATAAAGTCTAACAATCATGATTATTTTAATAGGTAAAGAAAAAAAGTATTTATAATAGAAGCCCTTATTAAATGGGAAGAGACAGAAGGGGACTTCCTTGATTTGTTAGAATATGTTTATAAAACACATAGAGCAAACAAAATATAATGGTGAGTATAGAAAGCTTTCCCTTTGAAGTTGAAACTGAGATAAGGAAGCCCCAGATCTTTTTAAAATTTGACTGTAGGTCCTAGGCCAGCGGAAAAAAAAAAAAAAAAAAAAAAAAAAA
>NW_016825633.1:108827-112082 GCF_001698545.2 Rhinopithecus bieti | reverse complement strand
GATGAGCATTTTTTCATGTGTCTGTTGGCTGTATGAATATCTTTTTTTGAGAAATGTCTGTTCATATCCTTTCCCCACTTTTTGATGGGGTTGTTTGTTTTTTTCTCATATATTTGTTTGAGTTCTTTGTAGCAGAATATATTTTTAAAGTCCTACAAATTAGTACGAAAAAGACATATAAGCCAATAGTAGAATGGGAATAATACGACCACTTCGTAAAACAGGATATCTAAATTGTCCAAAAAATTGAAAGTGTGCTCAGCTTCATTAGTTATCAATGAAATGAAAAAGGCAGATAATAACAAGCAATGATGGTGATGTAGAGCACCAAGAACTCTTATCACTACTGATGGAAGTGTAAACTGATACAACCAATTTGGAAGTTTGGCATCATATATTACAATTAAACATGCAATTCTCCTCATAGATAACTACCCAACAGAAAGTTGTGTACATGTACACTGAGAGTTATATATAAGAATTTTCATAGCTGCATTATATATAATATTGAAAAGCTGGAAATAAACTAAATTTATATGAAGAACAAAACAATAGCATAAACTGTGATATGTTCAATAACAGTGTACTATACATCAATGCAAATAAATTAATTACATCTAAACATAAAAACATGGATTCATATCATAAACATAATGTTTTAGCTCAGGCTGCTATAACAAAATACTATGGCTTATGAAAAAAAACCAAATTTATTTCTCATAGTTCTGGAGGCTGGGAAGTACAGGATCAAGGTGATAGATTCAGTGTCTGGTGAGGGCCCTCTTCCTCACAGATGGCTGTTTTTCACTGTAACCTCACATGATAGAAGAGTGAGGGAGCTCTTGGGGGTCTCTTTAATAAGGGCACTAATCCCTTCCAGTAGCCCCAACTCCTAATACCATCACCCTGGAAGTTTGGATTTCAACATGTAATTTTTCGGGGGAAGGACATGAACATTTAGTTTCATTGTATATAGTACTGAATAAAATATGCCAGCCATAAAAAATACATGCTGTATAGTTCCATTTATATGGAGTTCACAAAACAGGCAATATCCTAAACTATACTGCTTAGGATGTAAAATATAAAGAAAAACAAGGAAATGGTTACCATAAATTTCAGGATTATTATTAGCTCTAGTGGGAAGGAAGGGGGATGACTGGAGGGGACATCAATGGCATTTCTGGACTGCTAACACTGTTTCTTGACATGAGTGGTGATTACCCAGTTTTTCATTTTGTAATAAATAATTTAGCTCTACATCTTGTGTATGCGTGTGACTCTACATGTGTGCCGTCTTTCATGATCAAATGTTAAAATGGCAGAACCACAGGAGAAACAAATTCACAACCATAATGAGAAACTTAATACGTTAAGTTTCAATTGTTAAGTTATCGATAACTGATAGAGCAAGCAGATAAAAATTCAGAAATGATAAAGAAGCTTGGAACAATTTGACAAACTTTTCTAAAGGACATACACAGAACTCTGAACCCCGTAAATGTAGGCATGAAACATTTTACAAAATTGACTATTAGGTCATAAAGATGTCTCAATAAATACAAAAGGATTGCAGTTATACACATGTTCTCTGACCCTCAAAACACTTATACAGAGATCAATAATAGCAAAAGAAAACTAGAAAATTTCCATATTTGGGAATATTTTGCCCTTTTCTCACATCATTCCTCCTGGCATTTGTACTAAGAGAATTTGATTTCGTGTTAGAGAACTCAGGCTCTATGACAGGCATACTTTTGGGCCCAATATAACTAGTGGGGATTACAAGTGAAAGGAGAGTCATCAAATCTACTCTAAATATGGGATAATTGAGATTTGGAATGGTCAAAAAATGGTTCCAAGATCAAAGAGCTGATAGTAAGTGGTAGGGATGGGACTGGAACTCATGACCCCAATAGTCCATGATCTTAAGATACTCTGCCAGACTGCATCTCTCATATCCTGTGAGTTGTATGTGTGGTGATGGGCAGGAGTCGGCTACTTTGTGCTCCATTCTGAAGACAAAAAGACAGCTGGTCCTGGAACCTAAGTCTGTGGACTCACAGCTATTCTCAGTAAACTCAATGACTGGCCTGTGTAATTTAGGAGGGCCCTGCTCTCTACATCTCAGAGCTTTTTTCATAACAAATATCTACTCTCTAGGGGTAAAGATTTTACCAGAGCTCTGTCTCAGAGCTGTGGGGTAACAGTGATTACCTAACTCCATCACCCTCTACGCTTCTTGTGTCATCTAAGGGGAGGATCGACGCTATACAAAAAGAAACACTTGCGGAGGTCACAGGCCAGAGACATAGGTCCACTAAAAGATGGAGATTTAATTGGAAGATTATAGAATACTCCCTATCCCCAATGTCTTATCACTACACCATCAGGGCTCTAGTATAACAGTAAATTACAATGGAAAGAGCTGCAAAAACTAGAGTCTCTCTGTTTGGGAAGCCCAAAGTCAAGAGGGGAGACAAAAACAACACTGAGAAATTTGATGCCTCTAGCACCTATAGCAATAGCAAACATTAATCAAAGCACAACTCCTAGCCAGATTAACATAGCTCCTTACACCGGAGGCTTATTTACCTTATTTACCTCAGTTCCTATATACCTGATATAGTATGTCTGGTTTTTTTTTTTTTGAGACGGAGTCTGGCTCTGTTGCCCAGGCTGGAGCGCAGTGGCCGGATCTCAGCTCAGTGCAAACTCCGCCTCCCAGGTTCACGCCATTCTCCTGCCACAGCCTCCTGAGTAGCTGGGATTACAGGCGCCCGCCACCTCGCCCGGCTAGTTTTTTGTATTTTTTAGTAGAGACGGGGTTTCACCGTGTTAGCCAGCATGGTCTCGATCTCCTGACCTCATGATCCACCCGTCTCGGCCTCCCAAAGTGCTGGGATTACAGGCTTGAGCCACCGCGCCCGGCCTATGTCTGGTTTTTAACAAAAAATTACAAGACAGCAAAAGGCAAGGGGAAAAAACGTTCTGAAGAAACAAAGCAAGCTTTAGAACCAGACTCAGATATGATCCAGTTTTTAAAATTGTAAGACAAAAAATTTAAAATAACTATGATCAGAATGGGTGTGGTGGCTCGTGCCTGTAATTCTAGCACTTTGGAAGGCCAAGGTGGGAGGATCACTTGAGGCCAGGAGTTCAAGACCAGTCTGGGCAACAGAGCAAGATTTCGTCTCTTAAAAAAAAAATTAGCTGGGCATGGTGGTGCCTGCCTGTAGTCCTAGCTACTTGGGA
>NW_016825633.1:104192-105343 GCF_001698545.2 Rhinopithecus bieti | reverse complement strand
AAAAAAAGAAAGTGGACTTAGATTGGTTAATATATAGTAAACTCAAGAGAAATCACTAAAAGTTGTTTAAAAAAGTATAACTGATACACTAAGAGAGGAGACAAAATGAAATCATGTAAAATAATTAAAACCAGAGAAGGCAGAAAAAGAAACCTTGGACAACAAATAGAAAACTGTTACAAACATGGTTGATATTAATCCAAATATATTAAGAAACACTCTAAATGTGAGTGGTCAAAATACACCAGTTGAAGACAGAATTTGTCAGAGTGAATTTAAAAAAAAAACCCAACTAGGCCAAGCGCAGTGGCTCACGCCTGTAATCCTAGCACTTTGGGAGGCCAAAGTGAGCAGATCACTTGAGCCCAGAAGTTTGAGACCAGGCTAGGAAACATGGCGAAACCCCATCTCTACAAAAAATACAAAAATGTGCCAGGTGTGGTGGCATGTGTCTATGGCCGCAGTTACGCAGGAGGCTGGGGTAGGAGGCTCGATTGAGCCCAGGAGGCCAAGGCTGCAGTGAGCCATGATCATGCCACTGCACTCCAGCCTAGGTGACAGAATAAGACCCTATCTCAAAAAAAAGAAAAAACCCAACTACATGTTGTCTACAAGAAGCCCACTTTAAACATAAGACTGAGAGGTTAAACATAAAGCAATGGAGAAAGATATATCATACTACACTAATGAAAAGAAAGCTGAAGTAGCTATATAATTTTAGACAGCTGACTTCAGAACAAAGACAATTATCAGAGATAAACAGGGGCATTACATAATAATAAAGGGAACAATTCTCCAACACATAATAATTATAATTAGTTATATACCTAACAATAGAGTGTCAACATACGTGAGGCAAACACTAAGAAATGAAAGGAGAGGCCGGGCGCGGTGGCTCAAGTCTGTAATCCCAGCACTTTCGGAGGCCGAGACGGGCGGATCACGAGGTCAGGAGATCGAGACCATCCTGGCTAACACTGTGAAACCCCATCTCTACTAAAAAATACAAAAAACTAGCCGGGCGAGGTGGCGGGCGCCTGTAGTCCCAGCTACTCCGGAGGCTGAGGCAGGAGAATGGCGTGAACCCGGGAGGCAGAGCTTGCAGTGAGCCAAGATCCGGCCACTGCGCTCCAGCCTGGGCGACAGAGCCA
>NW_016825633.1:102259-103942 GCF_001698545.2 Rhinopithecus bieti | reverse complement strand
CTGACCTCGTGATCCGCCCGTCTCGGCCTCCCAAAGTGCTGGGATTACAGGCTTGAGCCACCGCGCCCGGCCAAGGAATGCCTTTGATAGGTTCATCAATGGACTAGACATAGCTGAGGAAAAAGATCAGTGAGCTAAAAATATGTCAGTAGAAACCTCTCAAACTGAAATGCAAATAGAAAAAAAGTAAAAAATAAAACAACATAATATCCAAGAACTATGGGACAATTTCAAGACAAGTAACATGTGCTAAATTGGAATACCAGAAGAAGGAATAGAGAATGAAGCAGAAGAAATATTTGAAGTAATAATGGCAGATAACTTTCCAAAATTAATAGACACCAAACAATACATCCAAGAAGTTCAGTGGACAACGGGCAGAATAAATACCAAAAGAAAACACCAGTACACCTAGGCATATAATATTCAAACTGCATAAAACCAAAAACAAAGAGGAAGTTGCCGAGACCAGCTTGGTTGTGGAGACCCTAGCCCAGCAGCGCTAGAGGAATTAAAGACACATACACAGAAATATGGCATGTGGAGTGGGAAATCAGGGGTCTCACAGCCTTCAGAGCTGAGAGCTCGAAACAGAGATTTACCCACCCATATTTATTGACAGCAAGCCAGTGATAAGCATTGTTCTATAGATTATAGATTTACTAAAAGTATTCCTTACGGGAAACAAAGGGATGGGCCGAAACAAAGCGATGAGCTCTCGCTAGTTATCTGCAGCAGGAACATGTCCTTAAGGCATACATCGCTCATGCTATTATTTGTGGCTTAGGAATGCCTTTAAGCGGTTTTCTGCTCTGGGTGGGCCAGGTGTTCCTTGCCCTCATTCCGGTAAACCCACAACCTTCAGCGTGGGCGTCATGGCCATCACGAACATGTCACAGTACTGCAGAGATTTTGTTTATGGCCAGTTTTGGGGCCAGTTTATGCCCAGATTTGGGGGCCTATCCCCAGCAGGAAATAATGAAAGAAACCAGAGGGGAAAAAAACACCTTACCTGTGGAAGAACAAGGATAAGAACTGCAGTGAAATTGTCACCAGAAACCATGCAAGCAAGAAGAGAGTAAAGTGAAATATTTAAACTGTTGAAAGAAAAAACAACCAACCTAAAATTATTTTTTTATGTTTTATTTTTTTTGAGACAGGGTCTTACCCTGGCTCGGGCTAGAGTACAGTGGTGCAATCATGGCCCTCTGCAGCCTCGACTTCCTGGGCTCAAGCAATCCTCCCACCTCAGCCTCCTGAGTCTCAGCTGGGACTACAGACACATGTTACTATGCCAGGCTAATTTTTGTATATTTTTGTAAAGACAGAGTTTCCACATTTTGCCCAGGCTGGTCTCAAACTGCTGAGCTAAATGATCCGCTCACCTTGGCCTCCCACAGTGCTGGGATTACAGTTGTGCACCACTGTATCCAGCCTAAAATTCTATATCCAGCAAAAGTATCCTTCAAAAGTGAAGGAGAAATAAAATAAATACTTTCTCAGACAAACAAAATCTGATGGAATTCAGCACCAGCAAGCCTGCCCTTTAAGAAATGTTAAAAGATTTTCTTTAGGCAACTTAGATCTACATAAAGAATGAAAGAGGATTAGAAATGAAATAAATGAAAGTAAAGAAAAATATTTATTTTTCTTACTCTTTTTTCTTTTTCTTTTTTTTTTTTT
>NW_016825633.1:87011-99312 GCF_001698545.2 Rhinopithecus bieti | reverse complement strand
GTTATTAATAAACATTTAATTACTTTGAAAAAAATGTTTTGAACTAAATGAAAATATATCAAATTTGTGGGAAAATATGATATAGCAAATGATAGAAATCACAAGTATGCTCTCAATAAAATTAAACTAGAAATCAATAACAGAAAGGTAGATGGAAAACTCAAATATCTGGAAATTAAACATACTTCTAAATAAGACAATTCAAAGAAGAATCCTCAAGAGAAATGTAAAAATATTTTGAAATAAATGCAAATACAACATATCAAATTTGTGGGATTCCCCAAAGCAGTGCTTAGGGGAAAATTTCTAGCTTAAACGCATATATGAGAATGGAAAAATCTATAATCCATAATCTAAGCTTTCACATTAGGAAACTAGAGAAAGAGGAGTAATTTAAGCCTAGAGCAAACAAAAGATATAATAAAATTAGAGAAGAAATAAACTGAAAACAGAAAAACAACAGAGGAAATCAATTAAACCAAAGCTGGTTCTTTAAAAAGGGCAAATAAAATTGACAGATTACTTGCCAAGCTAACCAAGAACAAAGAAAGAAGACAAATTAACAATATCAGAAATGAGGCCAGGTATTGTGGCTCACACCTCTAATCTCAGCACTTTGGGAGGCTAAGGCTGGAGGATCACTTTGGCTCAGGTGTTTGAGACCAGCCTGGGCAACATAGCTCTACAAAAAAATTTTAAAAAAGAAATGAAGGTGGAGTTATCATTATTGATCCCATGGACATTAAGAAGTTAATATGAACAACTCTATGCCTACAAATTTGTTAATATAGATGAAATGTACTAATTCTACAAAATAAAAATTTTTAAAGGAAATAAAACATATACAGATTGGAAAGGAAGAAATAAACTGTCTTTATCTGCAGTTGACATGGCTGCCAAATAACTGACAAATGCTTGGTGCAAAGTCCCAGCATACAAGATTAATATACAAAAGTCAGTTGCTTTCCTATATACTAGCAATGAACAATTAGCACTCGAAATGTAAAAGTGCCATTTATAATAGCAGTCACCAAATGCAGAATGTGACAAAAGAATTTTAATGTATCACAAATGTGTGAAACAACCTCACTGAAAGGGATGGGGGAATAAGGTACTGACATAGGTAAATTTGGAAATGAGTGGAGTCTCTAAGACTAAAGGCAAAAGGAGCTGTACATGGCACTCTACTCCAGTTGATAAAGTTGTTTTCCACAGGGTTACAGGTTTACAATTTTGAAACCACTATATATTTATATAATTAATAAACAATAAAGTGGATGGCAGATGGTAGGAGACAGGTTTCTCACAGTTGGAGTACAAGGTTACAAATAAGCATGGGGAGGCTAGAATGATCCATGCAGTAATAGACTGTAGTTGGAGACACTAGTATAAATTCATGTTTAGCCTTATATAAATACAGATGGCTATATACAGAAATATTTATATTTCCATAAATATATATGTATGGGTATTATATACACATATATCTTTTTGCTATGTCAACTGAGAGGGCCTAGAAGCAATTTTATTTCAGCAGCAATGAGTATGTCTAGCACCCAGGTCTTGTTTTTCTAACACCATTCTCCAACATAAGATACCAGGGCTACTTGGAGAAATGACTGATTCTAGGACTTGGGCAATATGAAAGATAAAGCTATAGCATCTTGTAGTGCCAGAATGTAAGTAAATACTAAAAAAAAAACCCTCCACAACATAACAATGGAAGCATGTCAAATGAATACAGGAGCCAACTGAAAGCTCCCAATGACCAAAGCTGGAACAATTTGAGCAAAAACATGTAAAGTAGTATTGCGTTAATCCAAAGTAAAATAGTCATGAGCCTACATTGATACAAATAAACTGAATATATAAATAGGTGGGGAAGAAGAGTCAAATATCCTCTGCAGAGGGACTCCAAATAATTTTTGTCAATACTCTGCCTTCAAGGAGGTAATAATGCCCTACTCCTTAAGTGTGAGCTGCCAATAGTGACTTTATTCCAAAGAATACAGTATGGAAAGTGAAAAATAAAACTTAACCTTGAAGAAACCTGACAAACACTACTTCAGTCAGGTTACCAAGGATAAGAACAGTGGTAAATGTATTGACGGTATATCCCCTTTATATGATGAGAATGGCATTTTACCTCTGTGGTCTTCTTCCCAAAACACATAATGCCTGTGTAATCACAAGACAAGCAAACCCAAGTTTTGGGACATTATACAAAATACCTGACCAATACTTCTCAAAAGTGTCAAGGTCATCAAAAACAGGCAAAGTCTGAAAAGCTCTCACAGCTAAGTGGAGCCTATGGAGACATGATGACTAAATGTAACCTGAATGGGATCCTGGAACAGAAAAAGGACATTAGGGGAAATCTGAATAAAGTATGTACTTTACTTAATAATATATCTATCAATATTGGTTAACTGTGACAAATCCACCATGCTAATGTAAGATGTTAATAATAGGGGACAGTGCATATGGGATAGTCTGTACTCTTTGTAATAATTCTGTAGATCTCAAACCATCCTAAAAGTTTATTTAAAAAAAATACTGTAAGGAAATAAAAAGCTACTCAAGAGCCAGGGGGAAAAATCATATAGGTAGATGGGTCTGTTGAAATAGTAAAGCAGAGCTTAACAGAAATTTCCTGGAAGACAATTCGTAAGAAAAAAGGGTCAGCAGACTAGAGATTAACAAATGAGAATAGCACAGCATCTCGTCACTCAGCTTTTTCTCCTGGCTCAATTTCCATTATCTGAATCCGGTGGAAAATGGCTATATGCAAAATACACACAAGTCAACAAAAAACATGGAAAGCAGTGTTTTGTAAAAACTTTATAAAATATCAAGGCCCAAGTGACAACTGGGTACTAACAACCTGGATTAGGATAACTCTATTGTGGGTAGTGACGGAATTCTCCACTTTTCTATTGGGACATAGTGTTGCTTAGTCCATCATGGTCTCCAGCCCAGCAGCAGCAGCTACGGCCTTAGGAGGGTGCAGGATCCATGAGAAAGGGGCACACTACCTTTCAAGTATGGCATTACCCAGGAAGAGTAGCACCCATCTCTCAGCTGTCTGGACTTATTTCTGGGCACAGGTGAGACCTCCTTCAGCCCTCCCCAAGCGTCTGACTGGGTACTGGTTCTGCTAGTGCAAGGGGAGAGAGTAGGAGCCAGCCTAACACAGCTCACACACTCAATACCTCATTTGATCTTCTCCATATGTCTAGGCTAATTTTATCCCCATTTCACAGATGTCAAGGCTGTCCCTTACAGCAATGGAGCTGTAATAACCATCGAGTTGACTCCTCCACCTTCCAGTCCCAGAGGTAATGCAACTTTTACCTATCATTTTATGTCCTGACAACAAGAATTTTAAGTATATCCACTGTCTTTATAAGTTCACTGGGCAGTTCATTTGAATGCTTATTCAAATGAATGAAATTCAAATATTCACTGTTTTCCAATATTTTAACTTTTATTATTTTATGACTAAAGAAATGTTTTAGGAGAAAATGGACAGATGAACAAAAAAGAACAGAAAAAATCACCCACAGATAACCACTGTTAATCTTTTAGTTGACACAGCTTTCAGAATTTTCTATACATAAATTACTAGGTATCTTTGTAGTTTTACAAAAATGTACTGATGCCATATGTTTGGTTCTGCAAGTTGTGTTTTTTAATTTTACAATGCACCATCAACATTCTTCCCATGTAACGGATGAAAATTTGCTACTAAGAACACCGCATTGCAGTTGGGTCAAAAGGCTGCTAGTAACAGGAGGGATGCCTAAAGTAAAGTATTACCGTAAGGGTAAAGCACATGGCCTGGTAAATGCCTGCCAGGGACACTACACATAAGGAATGTCTTCAATGTCCCTTCGTGGGGCCCTGCAGCCACCCCTGAATTCCCTTGGACCTCTAGGGTAGAAGGGGTCCTGTAAATTTCTTTGCATCCACAAAAACGCCCCCAATTTCTGTTTGCTTTTTCTCTTCTCATCCTGCACCTTAGCCATATTGTCAAATTCTCTTATCATGTCCTCATTGCTGAAATTCATATCGTGTATGGCCTCTTTATACTCCTTGAGGTAATGAGCCAGCCCCTTATTAGTTTTTCTTTTGGCTTTCCTGGGTACATCATCCTCAGCTGGGCGCTTTCCTGCAGCCCTTGTTTCACTCCCTGGCTCTCCTTCACTCTCTGGCTTTCCCTCTATCTCTGGTTTTCCCTCTCTCTCTGATCCTCCCTCCATCTCTGACTCTCCCTCCCTCTCTGACTTTACTTCTTCTTTTGCCTTTCCCTCACTCTCTGGCTTTCCTTTATCCTTTAACATTTCCTCATCTCCTGTTTTGCCCTTGTTTTCTGTCTTTCCCTCGTTTTCCAACTTCTTGTCTTCCAGAGTACAAGCTACTTCTGGCTTTCTCTCGTCCTGTGGCTGTTCTTCATTTTTCATCTTTCCTTGGTTTGAAGCCATTCCTTCATTTTCATTGTAGAGTTTTTCCATGTTGAGATTTCCCCTCCTTTTCCTGTCCTGGGGGATGGGGGTGGAGGGAAGAGGAGACAAAGAGGAGACATGGGAGACTGAGTGCGTGGGATGGAATGCAGGTCTGGATAGTACTTGCATCTCACCCCTGATGAGGGTTCCCCTGAGCTGGCGGGGCCTCCAAGAGGGCCTTTTGCCCACCACGTAGCCTGCCACTCCTCCCACACACGTGAGCCAGCCATTGCTTGGCAGGCCCTGCCACTTTCTCTGCAGTGGTTCAGCCTGGTAAGGTGTGTGTTAATGTGGGTGGGGGGATGGGCAGGGGCCCCAATTCGGCTCTGGCCGGGCCCTCCACACTCTCAACCCTTGTGGGCCCCTGTCCAATGCAGCCCCCTTTCCTTTCACGGACCTGCGAGTATTCTGGACGGTTGGCTCCTCCTTTTCAGGCTTTGCCAGAGCGCTGGGAACCAACAGACGCGCAGACCTGCGGACAGATAGAGACAGGGCAGCAGGATCTCCGGCCGCTTCAGCGGGGCCACAGGGGGCTCGGTTCCCTTTCCTGAGTCCAGGCCCTTCTCATCCAACGTTTTCCTCCCCTACCTCCCCCGCCACCCAGCCGCCATTTCTCCAGGCCTCGGCACCCAAACCAGGATGCTTTCCAAACTAATTTTGGTTCTCTGGGGCTGTCCTTCTTCCTCAGACGGGGGAATTTCTCCTCCCCAGCCTCGCTGTCAACGTTTTTTCTCTACGCACGGGAACGGCGAGGGGGGTTACTTCCACTGTCTCACTACTTGCGGGCGGTCCCCAGCCCACCATTCTCCGGCTCCAAAATGGACGGAGCGGCAGAGAAAGAGGATGTGCCTGGAAAGCGAGCATGGATACTTTTGGGCGTTGCTCGCCTTCCTCACCCTCTGCCACTGCCTAACGTGCCCTCCCCCTCAGCCACCTTTGAAGCCGTTTTTCCCACCGCCATCTCTGTTCCACACTTCGGGCCAGCCTTCCCTCGACTCGACCTGACCCACCCCAGCCTTTCCCGGTTACTGACCCGTCCCCTTCCGCCATTCCAGTTATTCGCTGGCAGCGCTGGAAGCCCGCACCACTGAACCTTGCGAAGAGCTGGACCAAGAATTAGGAAGCCCAGGAACTGGAGCAGGAACGGGACCCAGCCGCGGGGACAGAGGGCGGGCACTCGCGACCGTGCCCCCATCTGCGGCCCGGGCAGATCACGTTTTTGAATGCCGCCAGCACAGCGAGTTCCACCGCCCCCACGCCCCACGCCCCACGCCCCACGCCCCGCCCCTGCCAGCCGCTTTCGCTACCCACCACCTCTCTCCAGCAGGTACTCTCACTTCCCTGGACCCTTTTGTCCTTTTTCTTCTTGGTTAAGAAATTAATCAAAAGAAGGAATTTTAATGAAAATCACAAGTGTTTTTTTTTTTTTTAATGAGTTGGGCGGTCCAGAGGGAGGAGTCTTGATAATGTTGCTCTTAAATTCCACAGAAGTAACGTAGACCCACCCTACAAAATCGTATAAATGTGAACTCAAGTACTGTATAAAGAATAGAATATCGACGTTAGAAAAAACTTAAGAAAATTTTCCAAAATAAATGAAATTGTCCCTTTTCCTGACATGTACAAACATAAATTTTCAAATGAATAAAAAAAGTTATATTTAAAGCAAAATAAAAGAACGATTAATTTATCTTAAGTGAGAAACTGAATATACAGAGACAATGACCAGACCACATACGAAAATAGAACTGAGACCCACAACCTTTGCTGCAAGCAGCTCAAGAAGCCAAAGTACAGCATCTGCAGAAATGTTCAGGACTTTAATCAATTTGCTAGCCTTTCTGGCCTTTTTAATTTTTTTGACCTGATGACAAACAGGAAAAACCCAAATATGAACCCATACTCAATCACATAGGATGCTTGCCTCTAGTTGGCCTGCCTCACGTCAACAACATCCAATCAGATGTTCCTCACGTCAACAACATCCAATCAGACCATACTTGAAGTCTCTGTGTTTTTGTTTTCCGCTATAAGCTTTCCCACTCCCCTGCCTGCCTTTGAATCTCTGCAAGATTCAAATGATGGTGGCTTGACTTCCTTGCTATAAAAAAGCTGTGAATAAGTAGCACTTGTTTGTTCTCTTATGGGTAGTCTCCGTTTATCTCCACATAAGCTTTTGATGTGGAAGGCCTTTAAATATAGTCACGTGCCACTTAATAACGGGGATATGTTCTGAGAAATGCATCAGGCAATTTCGTGGTGGTGCGAACATCGTAGAGTGTAGTTATACAAACCTATATGGTATAGCCTACTACACGCCTAGGCTGTATACTATAGCCTGTCGTATTCTATGCTGTCCGTTGTCGTTGGCCAATCGATATGCAGTGTGACTATATAACAAAGAGACAAATGCTGATAGATTAGAGTACATGAAAAATTTTAATAGATTTGTTGAAGGACTGGGGACACATGCACCCTCCCCTGCTCTTATTGAATATATTGGTGAAATTTTTCTGAAGATCAACTTTGTAAATTATTTAAAATAAAATATTGGCCAGGCACGGTGGCTCACACCCGTAATCCCAGCGCACTGGGAGGCTGAGGCGGGTGGATCACCTGAGGTCAGGAGTTCAAAACCAGCCTGACCAGGATGGTGAAACCCCTCTCTACTAAAATACCAAAACTAGCTGGGCGTGGCGGCGGGTGCCTATAATCCCAGCTATTTCATAGGCTGAGGCAGGAGAATTGCTTGAACCCAGGAGGCAGAGGTTGCAGTGAGTCGAGATCATGCCGTTGCACTCCAGCCTGGGCGACAGAGTGAGATTTCGTCTCAAAAAAAAAAAAATTAATATTTGATCTTTTGTGTCAGTAATTTCACTTCTAATAGTTACCCACAATGATAATTTTCTTTCTTCAACTTTTATTTTAAGCTCAGGGGCACATGTGCAGGATGTGAAGGTTTGTTACATAGATAAACATGTGCCATGGTGGTTTGCTGTATAGATCATCCCATCACCTAGGTATTAAGCCTGGCAGCCACTAGCTATTCTTACTTATGCTCTTCCTCCCTGCCCCCAACGGGCCCCTGTGTGTGTTGTTCCCTGACATGTGTCCATGTGTTCTCATCATTCAGCTCCCAGTGAGAACACATGGTGTTTGGTTTTCTGTTCCTGCATTAGTTTGCTGAGAATAACGGCTTCTAGCTCCATCCATGTGCCTGAAAAGGACATGATCTTGTTCCCTTTTATGGCTGCATAGTATTCCATGGTGTATATGTACCACATTTTCTTAATCTAGTCTATCATTGATGGGCATTTCAGTTGATTCCGTATCTTTGCTATTGTGAATAGTGCTGCAATGAACATACGCATGCATGTATCCTTGTAACAGAATGATTTATATTCCTTTGGGTATATAGCCAGTAATGAGATTGCTCAGTCAAATGGTATTTCTGGTTCTAGGTCTTTGAGGAATCGTCACAGTCTTCCACAGTGGTTGCTGATTTACACTCCCACCAACAGTGTAAAAGCATTTCTTTTTCTCTGCAACCTTGCCAGCATCTGTTGTTTTTTGACTTTTTAATAATAGCCATTCTGACGGCTTGAGATGGTATCTCATTGTGGTTGTGATTTGCATTTCTCTAACTATCAGTGATGTTGAGCTTTTTTTCATATGTTTTTTGGCCTCATGTATGTCTTCTTTTGGGAAGTGTCTGTTCATGTCCTTTGCTTACTTTTTAATGGGGTTGTTTTTTCTCGTAAATTTGTTTAAGCTTCTTGGAGGCTCTGGATATTAGACCTTTGTCAGATGAATAAATTGCAAAAATTTTATCCCATTCTGTAGGTTGTCTGTTCACTCTGATGGGTTTTGTTTGCTGCATAGAAGCTCGTTAGTTTAATTAGATCTCATTTGTCCATTTTTGCTTTTGTTGCAATTGCCTGTGCCTATGTCCTGTATGGTATTGCCTAGATTTTCTTCTAAGGTTTTTGCAGTTTTGGGTTTTACATTTAAGTCTTTAATCCATCTCGAGTTAATATTTGTATATGGTATAAGGAAGGGGTCCAGTTTCAGTTCTCTGCATATGGCTAGCCATTTCTCCCAGCACTATTTATTAAATAGGGAATCCTTTCCCCATTGCTAGTTTTTGTCAGATTTATTGAAGATCAGATGGTTGTAGGTGTGTGGTCTTATTTATGAGTTGTCTATTATGTTCCATTAGTCTATGTGTCCGTTCTTGTACCAGTACCATGCTGTTTTGTTTACCATAACCTTGTAGTATAGTTAGAAATCAGGTAGTGTGATGCCTCCAACTTTGTTTTATTTGCTTAGGATTGTCTTGGCTATTTGGGCCCTTTTTTGGTTCCATATGAGTTTTAAAATAGTTTTTTTCAATTCTGTGAAGAATGTCAATGGTAGTTTAATGGAAATAGCATTGAATCTATAAATTACCTTGGGTAGTATGGCCATTTTCATGATATTGATTCTTCCTATCCACGAGAATGAAATGTTTTCCATTTGTTTGGGTCCTCACTGAAATCCTCTCTGATTTCTTTTAGTAGTGGTTTGTAGTTCTCCTTGAAGAGGTCCTTCACTTCCCTTGTTAGCTGTATTCCTAGAAATTTTATTCTTTTTGTAGCAATTGTGAATGGAAGTTCATTCATGATTTGACTCTCAGCTTGCATGTTGTTGGTATATAGGAATGCTAGTGATATTTGCACATTGATTTTATATCCTGAGCCTTTGCTGAAGTTGCTTATCAGCTTAAGAAGCTTTTGGGCTGAGACAATGGTGTTTTCTAGATATAGGAGAATTTCATCTGCAAACAAAGATAATTTGACTACCTTTCTTCCTATTTGAATACCCTTTATTTCTTTCTTTTGCCTGATTGTCCTGGTCAGAACTTCCAATACTGTGTTGAGTAGGAGTGGTGAGAGAGAGCATCCTTGTCTTGTGCTGGTTTTCAAGGGAAATGCCTCCAGCTTTTGCCCATTCTGTATGATATTGACTGTGGGTTTGTCATATGTGGGTGTTATTATTTTGAGGTATGTTCCTTCAATATGTAGTTTATTGAGAATTTTTAACATGAAGGGATATTGAATTTTATCAAAGGGTTTTTCTACATCTATTGAGATAATCGTGGTTTTTGTCTTTAGTGCTGTTTATATGATTAATCACATTTATTGATTTGTGTATGTTTAATCAACCTTGCATCTCGGGGATGAAGCCAACTTGATCGTGATGGATAAGTTTTTGATGTGCTGCTGGATTTGATTTGCCAGTAGTTTGTAGAGGATTTTGCATCAATGTTCATCAAGGATATTTGTCTGAAGTTTTCTCTTTTGTTGTATCTCTGCCAGATTTTGGTATCAGGATGATGCTGGCCTCTTAATATGAATTAGGGAAGAGTCTTTCCTTTTCAATTTTTTTTGGAATAGTTTCGATAGAAACTATTCCAGCTGTTCTTTGTACCTCTGGTAAAATTCAGCTGTGAATCTGTCTGGTCCTGGGCTTTTTTGTTGTTGTTAGTAGGCTATTTATTACTGCCTCAATTACGGCCTATTCAGGAATTCAATTTCTTCCTGTTTCAGTCTTGGGAGGCTGTACGTGTCCAGGAATTTATCCATTTCTTTTAGGTTTTCCAGTTTACGTGCATAAAGGTGTTTATAGAATTCTCTGATGGTTTTTATATTTCTGTGGGGTCAGTGGTGATATCCCCCTATCATTTCTGATTGTGTTTATTTGATTTTTTCTCTTTTCTTCATTAGTCTAGCTAGCAGTCTATCTATTTTATTAATTTTTTCCAAAAATCAGCTCCTGGATTCGTTGATTTTTTGGAAGGGTTTTTCATATCTCTATCTGCTTTAGTTCAGCTATCATTTTGACTATTTCTTGTCTTCTGCTAGCTTTAGGGTTTGTTTGCTCTTGGTTCTCTAGCTCTTTTAGTTGTGATGTTAGGTTGTTAACTTGATATCTTTCTAGCTTTTTGATGTACCCACAGAGATAATTAAGACAGTGCTAAAATAGTCTTATATTTAAAATTTTTCACTTTGGGAAGCCAAGGTGGGTAGATTGCTTGAGCCCAGGAGTTTGAGAACAGCCTGGGCAACATGGCAAAACCCTGTTTCTGCAAAAATTACAACATTTAGCCCAGTGTGGTGGCACACACCAGTAGTCCCAGCTACTTGGGAGGCTGAGGTGGGAGAATTAATTGATTGCTCTTGGGAGATAGAGGCTGCAGTGAGCTGTGACTGTACCACTGCACTCCAGCCTCAGTGAAAGAGCCAGACCCTGTCTCAAAAAATTTATGTTAAAAAGATTCCCATAGCAATTATTTATTGAACACTTATTATCTGTTTGTATTGTAACTACAGTAGTGATTCCATTGGCTTAGTTTATAATTTTAAAAAAATGGAACAGCACAAAAGTACATCATTACAGATTTAGTTGCATAATCTTCTTAGTATACCTGCTTAATCTAGTTATCTTTGGGTGTTTGGTTTATAAAAATAATTAATCCTTATATATTGGGCACTTAATACACAGTAAAAATAATTCTTTATTAACTGTTCATCCCAATTGATAGTGACACTACTATGTGTGGTGGGACACAAAGGACAGCCACAAGTATGTGATGTTGCCCTCTAGAGATGCGACTTACGTTAGCAGCACTGTGCTAGCTACCTTGTCTTATCTGGCGTGCTATTTCATTTATCTCTGGTGGGGCAATTCACACTTCAAGGAAGAAGAATGACTTATAAGGCTACAATTTTAACCAATATGGTACTGAAATAAGCACAGTAAGAGAAATAAAACAAGAAAGCCCACTAACACACCCAAGTATACAAGTTTTTAGTGTGTGATAGGGAAACATTTCTGATCAGTAGTAAAAAATAGGCTATTATAGAAACATATTTGTGTAATTAGTTAAATATTTGAGGGAAAATGAAGAGCTTTATTTTCTGACATACATTCAGATATCTTCAGGGTAGGCAAGAGACATGAAATAAAAGGCATCCAGGTTGAAAGGAAAGAAGTAAAACTATATTTGCAGGTGATGTGATCTTGTATATAGAACATCCCAAAGAATCCACTAAAGAACTGTGAGAACTAACAAATGAGTTCAGTGATGTGGCTGAATATATGATTGATATACAAAAGTTAATTGTATTTTATATGCTAGCAATGAACTATTCAAAGAGGAAAGTAAGAAAACAATTCCACTTAAAATAGCATAAAGATAATAAAACACTTAGAAATAAATTCAATGAAAGATCTAAGACTTGTACACCAAAAACTAAAAAAAATTGTTGAAAGAAATAAAAGAATACCTAAATAAATGGAAAACCATTCTATATTCATAGATCAGAAGACTTAATATTTCCAAAACTGATCCATAGAATCAATGTAATCTCTATCAAAATCTTATCTGGCTTCTTTGCAGAAATTGGCAAGCTGGTCCCAAAATCGACATGAAAATTCAGGAAACCCAGAATATACAAAACAATATTTAAAAAGAAGGAATTGGAGGTCTCACACTTCCAGATTTCTATCAAGGCAGTGTGGTACTGGCATAAGGACATATAGATCAATGGAATATAATTAAGAGTCCAGAAATAAACCCTCATACCTACAGTCATGCCAAGAAAATTCAACTATGAAAGAATAGTTTTTTAACAAATGGTGCTGAGACAAATGGATATCTACCTTCGAAAAAAATGAATTTGGGCCTCTTTCTCACACCATCTACAAAACTTACTTCAAAATAGATTAGAGTCTTTTTTTTTTTTTTTTTTTTT
>NW_016825633.1:77966-86101 GCF_001698545.2 Rhinopithecus bieti | reverse complement strand
TGGTCTCGATCTCCTGACCTCATGATCCGCCCGTCTCGGCCTCCCAAAGTGCTGGGATTACAGGCTTGAGCCACCGCGCCCGGCCATGAATGAATCTTGAAAACTTCGTGCCAAGTGAAATAATCCAGTCACAAATTATTATATATTGTATGAGTCCATTAATATGCAACATTTAGAATTGGTATATCCATAGAGACAGACGGTAAATTAGTGGTAGCATAGGGCTAGGGGTGGGAAATTGAAGGGAAGATGGTAGTGACTGCTAATGGGCATGAGATTTCTTTGTGATGATGGTTGCACAACTCTGTGAGTATACTAAAAAAACCATTTGATTATGTACCCTAAATAGGCGAATTATATGGCATGAGAATTATATCTCAATAAAGCTGTGATAAAAATCTGTCATAATATTGATTATTTCAAAGTATTATATATGCAGATTTTCACTATAATGGATTGAATTAAAGTCACATAATTTTTTTCTATTATGCATGTTTTAATATTTATATGTTAGTACATTTCCTTGATTATTTTATTTGGATTTATTCTAAAACTTGAATTAATGGATCAAAAGTTATGAGAATTTTAAGATTTCTTGATATATGTAGCTAAATGTTTACTAGGTTGTTAATTATAAAAACAGAAAATCAAACATATATAATGTAGAGGGTGGGGTTGTATGCTATATTTTATTAAATTTTTCTATGCATATTTCATATACAATTTGTATATTTAATGGAATTGTACTGTATATACTGTTCTGCTACTTGATTCTTTCACTTAAAACTCTATCTTCAGAACATCCCCATGTCAGTCTACATTTTAGTGGTTGCATAATATTCTACTCTTTACAGTTACCAAAATTTATTTAACCAATTCCCCATTGATTAGAAATGTTCCATACTTTTACCGTTAACAACATTGATCTATTGAATATCTATATGCATATTGCATCCATTTATTTACCTGAGGAAGAGATTTAATTTCCAAAGTTGTTATGTCCCACTCCACATATGATGTGTGACCTTTCCATTCTTCCCATTGACAGATGTGGACTTTGTCTCTTCCTTTTGAATTTGGGAGGCCTTGTGACTATTTTGATCTGTATAGTACAGTGTAAGTCACTTTGTGTGACTTTTAAGGTTAGGTCAAAAAGCCCCACAAGGTTATCTGCCTGGCATTTTTGGAATATTCACTCTTGGAGAAGCAGCTGCCATGTAACAGTTCTTCCTACCCTGAAACCACCATGCTGAAAAGGCCATATATATACTCTTTGGTTGACAGCTCCCGCTGTGTTGTAATCCAAAAGCTAGCAATAACTGCCATCCCTGTTAGTGAGCCCTCTTGGATTTCCATCACAGTCCAGCTTTAAGATGATTGCTGTCCTAGCTGACATATTTTATTGATTGATTGAATGAGACAGAGTCTTGCTCTGTCACCCAGACTGGAGTGCAGTGGTGCAATATCAGCTCACTGCAACCTCCGCCTCCGGGTTCAAATGATTCTCCTGCCTCAGCCTCCTGAGTAGCTGGGATTACAGGTGCACGCCACCACACCAGGCTAATTTTTGTATTTTTAGTAGAGACGGGGTTTCGCTATGTTGGCCAGGCTGGTCTCAAACTGCTGACCTCAGGTGATCTACTCACCCTGGCCTCCCAAAACGCTGGGATTACAGGTGTGAGCTACAGTGCCTGGCCTCCAGCTGACATCTTGACTTCAACATCATGAGAGTCCCAAAATAAGAACCTAGCAGCTGAACACTTCTTGAATATAAATGGTTAAATTTTGGAGTAATTTGTTATACAGCAATACCAACCTTAATAATCTGTATAAAAGATGAAATAATACTAGGAGTAAAATAAATAATAAATAGCCCACAAAGCCTAAAATATTTACTATCTGGCCCTTTATGGAAAAAGTTCGTCAGCCCATGTCTTAGACCAAAGGAAACAATTTAACCTCAACCACCGCAACAATTGTCATCATTGACATGTGATGTTGAGTGACTACTAACATAGATGCATATCAGGGTACAGGTATCATTCTATTCATTTGTGGGGGTAACTCAAAATGCATGTAATTTTTTATTTTTTATTTTTGAGACAGAGTCTCACTGTTGCCCAGGCTGGAGTGCTGTGGCACCATCTCGGCTCACTGCAACCTCTGCCTCCTGGATTCAAGCGATTCTTGTGCCTCAGCCTCCTGAGTAGCTGGGATCACAGGCGTGTGCCACCACACCCGGCTAATTTTTGTATTTTAGTACAGATGGGATTTCACTATGTTGGACAGGCTGGTCTTGAACACCTGACTTCAAGTGATCCACCTGCCTTGACCTTCCAAAATGCTGGGATTACAGGTATGAGCCACCGCACCCGGCCAAAATACATATAATTTTAAAGTTAAAAAAGTATTATCCTGTGTAATTTTGGAACAACCAATACTTGAGTACTGGAAACTCATATCTAAAAGTTGATAACCTGGCATAGTGGAAAGAATCTAGAATTCAGACTTAGTATTTACTTTAGAAAAGTAACCTCTTCTAGGCCCAGGGGTTAGCCCATCTGTGAAATGGGAGTATAATAGTTGAAAGACAAATAATGTGGAGACTTGGTAAAGATACATAGTAACTAGAACCCACATATACATTCTAGCTGGAACTGTGAATTGAAAAGCACTTTGAAAACTGTCAGTATTTACTAGGGTTAAACATAATGTATGCTCTGACTCAGCAGTTGCACTCCTGGTATATATGCAACAGAAATGAGTTTTTATGTCTACCAAAAGATGTGAACAAGATTGATCATTAAGTACAAAACATAAAGCAATGCAAATGTTCATCAACGTAAGAATAGTGTTATAGTCCTATAATGCATTACAACACAGAAATGAAAATGAACAAATTACAGCTTCAAGCAACATGGGATAAAAACACAAATATAGCACTGATACTTCCATTGTAATCCCTCTATCACCCTCCTGTCTACAAAGCCACATACCTATGGAGTTGAAAATGGGTTCAGGTTTGAGGCCACAAGAAGAAATTCAAAGACAGTGAAAAGCAGAAGCAGCCCCTGAATTCAACATGATTCCTGATATCCCCAGTTGTTGGAGTTTGTTAAGAGAAAAATGTACTTACACATTTTAATTTGAATTAATTACCCAAGTGAATATTGAGGGAGATCAAGCAAATCAACATAGCATTTAGATTTTATTTTAACGTATTTCTTGTCAAGCAGGTTAATGTAGAGGGGCACAGTTTCTATGAGTCTCTGATAGGCTCAAACACTCAGTCTAATGCCATGTCTGATAGAGCAGACGCTGGAGTGAAATTCAGGAGATCGTCCTGGGTTCTGATGTCAGACCTAACCCAAAACCTACCCGGCCATGGGTAAGGTCCTTCAACTCTGTGGGAAGATCCCATCTGGCAAAGGACTCTCAGTTACTAGAAGGGACAGAATTCACTATTCACAATTATTTTAACAAGTGCAATGACTATGCATATTATTTATTCTTAAAACAAGATTGCTGATAGTGCATGACAAAATATCTAGTCAAGCATCAGGTCCACCCAAAGCCATATGGTCCCTGCCTAGTTTCAACCTCCAAAGGCTGATGTTGTTCACACTTACCTCTGTGTGGGAAGATCTTGGAAACAGGAGTAGTTAAATTATGGATGGGTTTTAGTATTACTTAGTAATGGTAGAAGCCGTGAGGGGCAGGGCTGGCCTATCACATCTCTCAGATGGACCACAGGTCAGCATGCAAGGACTGGACTGGACTGATGACCCACTAAAGAGAAGTCTGGGTGCTCTCATGTTCCCCTAATGTCCTCCTCAGGGACTGGGCAAAACCTGCCTATGACCCTAGATTTGTTTTTAAAGTCTCTCAAAATAAAGGGAAAGAGTGGCTACTTTTTCAAACTTTCTCCTCCTCACACCATCCTTATTCTCCTCTTGTCCAGTAGTAACAGGCCAGGATCAAAGAGGAGGTGGGCAGTAAGGGGCCAGGAATAAGGACCAAACCCATTGTGTTGGTGGCTGCACTGGGAGCTGGGATTTCATCCTTCTGAGTTGACATGGTGGGTTTTATTTTCAGGCATATGTGCTTGGAAGTGAAAAAAATAAGATAACATTCATTTAGCTTGTGTGTGTGTGTGTGTGTGTGTGTGTGTGTCACATTACTTTTCTTAATCAGTTGCCATATGCTATGGTTTGAATGTTTGCGTCTACTCCAAAATTCATGTCGAAACTTAATATCCAATGTAATGGTATTAAGAGGTGGGGACCCTAGCAGGTGATTAGGCTATGAGGGCTCTGCCCTCATGAACAGGATAAGCGACTTTATAAAAGGGCTGGAGGGAACTGCCTAGGCCCCTTTTGTCCCTACACTTTCCTCCAAATGAGGATGCAGCAACAAGATGCTTTCTTGGAAGCAGAACCTGATCCCTCAACTAGATATCAAACTTGCTGGTGCCCCCTGAATTGTGAGAAATAACTTTCTGTTCCTTATAAATTACCCAGTTTCAGGTATTTAGCAGCATAAATGGACTAACATGATGTATGAGGCAAGAATTATGTCCACGACTACTAGCCCTGAATTTATATCCTTAAATCTCCATGAATGGAAGCAAAAGATTAGACAATAAAGCAACCAAACCTAAGCAAAGAGCCACACCAGTTTCCTCTTCAACATTCAAGACTGAACATCCCAGGAAGGCTCTTATTGGTTCAGCAGGGTCACCTCCCTATACTCTGGGCCAATAGCTCAGGGGCTGCAGGTCCTACATTGGCTGACCCAGCAGAGAGTGGGGTATGAGCTGCGCTCACTGAATGCTCACATCATCCAAATCATGCATAATTGCAGCTCAGTAAGATTTGTGATTTTTAAAAAGACTTTTGACTGGGAAAGAACAGAATTGAATAAACCTCAATGAAATAGAATAAAAATTTCAGAGTCCAGAGAGCTTGGCAAGGGGATTGGATTGTTTCTTGAAGTTTTTGGTATATATTTCTGTGCTTTTTGTTTGTTTTCATTATGTATTAACGTGAACTCAAATAAAGCTTGTGATATTTTTATTCCAGTAACACTGTTTCCCCAGGAGTCCTGCTTATATTACATTATTTACAGCAGTTAAAGCTGTTTCCCTTAGTCTTTTTTTTTTTTTTTTTAACACAGAATTAGAGCACTCTTGCTCACTTAATCTCCTTGTTCGTCATGCACCCATCAGGTTAATAATCAGATATACTCATTGCCCCATCTAGCCTTTCAGCATCAAGCCCTGTTTTTTTCTCTACTTACCAGATTCATCTGTCTCAATCACCCCTGCACTCTCAGCCAAATTATAACGCATTTTTAATGTTCTTTCACTAATGTTTCTATTTACTTTCTGAATTTACAAGAGGAAAATGGCAAAAACACTATAACTGTCCTCATGGATTTGATATATTAAAATGCCTTTTGCATAATACAATGTATATGAGACCAATATGCTAGAATAATTTTGGTAATACATTTGTATGGCATGCTGACAGACACTGGCATTTGGAAGCAACATGATATAAATTAAGTGACTTAATGAAATGTTTTTTTTACAAATACGTCCACAGCTCTTTCTCTGAAAGAGAAAGTCTTTCTTTTCAAGCCACACATGGCTCTGAAAAGAGCCTTGGTTTCCCAAAATGTCATTCCAAATGTGTAAGTCAATCATGTGGTGCCTCTTTGGGCAGTTTACTTGCAGATTATTTTATTGTAGTTTTTCCAGGTCTCCTCTGCAGTAAAATCCTTTTTTAAGTCCTTTTATAAGATTTTTTCTAATACACCAAATCATGATAAATAACAGTCTTGACGAGAGGGCTCAATTTTTCTGAATCCTGACTCTAATGATGGTAATGCTAGTATTTGCCATGAAACAAACATTGTATAACTCATTATATTAGCAAAGGAAGTTAAATCATGTACTGAGATTAACTGAAGATTACCCTTTTTTCCTTTAACATCATAAGGTGAATCATACTTGTATTTTACTGGAACATCTTTATATTTTTGGATGAATCTTGCTTTGTCCCTTTGTGTTCATCATTAACTATGATGCCAGATATAATTGCTAATATTTTATGTAGGATTTTATATCCTTGTTTATAAATGTCACTGGTCAGAACTCTTTTTAGCATATTTTCTTTACATCAAAATGAT
Organism: Rhinopithecus bieti; assembly: GCF_001698545.2. Taxonomy (NCBI): domain Eukaryota; kingdom Metazoa; phylum Chordata; class Mammalia; order Primates; family Cercopithecidae; genus Rhinopithecus; species Rhinopithecus bieti. The sequence continues at coordinate 79,909 of NW_016825633.1, read as the reverse complement.
ATTTTTTCCCTTCATAATCTGACACTATTCCATTAAGAGAAAAAAACACCTGTTCCTTAGTGGTTTGACATGAAATGCTTTTGGAAGCCTGGCCTTTTGGGATGGTAACTCATTGGTGACCTCGATTTCTTCCATTCTTCTTAGTCCTTAAATCTCTTTTGTGGGGAGGAGAGTGGGTTTAGTTTCTGTAATTTATATTTTCCACAAATTTATACATTCAATCAATATTTTCAGTTGTATTATCATAGATATTTGAAAGAGATATTATTTCCATTGAATAATATTTCCTACATTATTTCTCTCTTTTCCCTAAGGAGGTTAGTTAGATGTTTAGTAACTTTTTTCAGCCAAGAACACTGATATTTATCCACAAATTATACAGTTTAAAGTATGTTTCTAGGACTTAAGTATTGTCAAGAAAGTGATTTTTAAATTGTTTAATGCTTATGAATATTTTACATGTTAATAAATATTCCTGTTTTTTTGTGTGTTGTTTGGAGACCATAGTTTTGTCATCTTTCCTTGAGTCACTGAGGTTTTTGATCAGAATTGGAGGCAGTGGTTTGTTAGCCAGGTCTCTTGTTTTCCACGAGCTCCTCTCCCATGTGGGAGGATTCTTGCTTAAGCCACAGTGGCTTAGCCTAGGGTGACATTAGATTCTGGGTTAGTGGACAAATAGCCCGAACATGGCCAGTGTCATTCCTCTGGCATCACGGACCTGGGTTATGGAGATCAGAATCACTCAACAAGTTGAAGCTGAAATTGTTACAGTTTAGCTGCTGTAGATGGTATCTTCAAAGTGTGCTTGGTGAAGCCTACAAGAAGCTTTCAGTGAGACTGACTATTTCATGCCTTCTCATTGGACTGTGCCATATAGAACTATCGAATCATATTTGCCATTGTGTGGTTTATTGGCATGGTTTCCTCGAATTACATTTCATCTAATTAGAAATTGTGTGTGTACCCAGTACTTCATTTGAATACAGGGCCTATACATGGGCACCACCCTGTCACCAACCAGTATCTCTTTCATTCCAAGGTACTGAAAACAATGTCCGTCATGGCTGAGCATCCTTTTAAATCTTACTTTAACATAAAGGGCTTTAAGAAAGTCATTTCCAAAACACAGAAGGGGAAGATGTGAAAAGAGATGCTGTGGAGACAGTTGAGTAACTGTCTATATTTACATCTATGTTTACAGGGTTCTGAAGCAATTTCATCCTGATATCAGCACTACATTAAATTCCTTGGGCATCATGAATGATTTTCTTATCGACATCTTTGAGCACATCACCACCAAGGCTGGCTGCCTGGTTGCTACACTGAGTGCTCCACTATCACCTCCAGAGACATCCAGATCACCCGAGCCCGATGCTGTCTGGGGATATCCACAAGCACACTGTATTCAAAACCAAAGGTAAGAACCATGTTCCAGTAATGTTGAATCTACTTTAGTTCTTGAAGTGTGATGTCCTGCTAATTTTAAAACATCTTCTTTTTTTGTTACAGCAAACTAAATATTATCAATTTTAGTTTAATGTATCTATGGTCCAATTTGTTTAAAAAATAAAATAGTGGGTTATACTTAATAATGTTGCATTATACCACTTTACTAATGAGTCAGTTCTTTTAGTTATTTTTGTAGGTCAGCCATTCATGGGACCTGTAAGATGTTATCTACATTGTTCACTCTCATTCCCTCACAAATATATGCTGAAATTTTCCAGAGATACCTTATATATTATATCCAACAGATTAATTGCAGGAACATATATAAGAATTCAGCAGACTTCCATTAGAATAAATATTAAAGAGATTTTCAAATAAAAAAGTCCATCTCCTTATGACTTGTTTTAGAAAACACATTTTTCATATAAATTTACAATGTAGGCTTACAGGATGTAATGGGTATTTTATTGTAAGTTTAAAATGAATTAATATAA